>NC_092336.1:225288611-225591018 GCF_046630445.1 Rutidosis leptorrhynchoides
TAAAGATTCATCTTGACTTTTGATGTATTCACTGTTGAATTCCAGAATTCAAGGGATTTAAAGGAAAATCTTGGAAATCTATAAGATCTGATTCTTCGGGATTTATGGAAATTAAGATCTCTATAACTAAATGTGATTATCTGTCTCGATTGCTTTGTCTGGTATTTTCACTATAAATGAACTTCTTCCATTCCATTACTTTCATCACTCATATACTTTACTTCTCAGTTCATACTTCCAAAAGATTTTGGAAATGCTTAATCCAGTTCTCATCCTTGTCCTTATCCTTACTATCGTAACAATCATTCTCCTTTTCCAACTTCCACCCGAGGAATCTGCTTACTTCTACTTTGCTCTAGGGGTTATAGTGCTTTTAATTCTCCCGTGTCTTTATGTTGCGATAAACATTGATATACACGGTTTGCAATTTATGCGTTGTTATCGGGCTTTATATCTCTCCTTATATTTCAATGTCCCCCTTTCTGTTTCCTATAATCATTGTCATTCACAGTTAATACTCCCTCCTATTTGCTGTGATTTATACTCCAATTTCTATTTCAGAGCTTTGTCCCTTCGTTTCTTCTTCTGGCGATTTGGCATCTCTTGTAATGGTCCAGAATTCGCAGATATAAGTTTCAGAATGAACATTATTAATGTTCTAAATAAGAAGGAACGTAATAGCACGATTTGATTTGTCAAATTACCCGATTCACTGAGAATAGAACTATCAAGAATATACTTTCTTGATATGTTTAGAAGTTAAGCAGAATGACAGAGTTATGTAACATGGCACATGATGATGTTATGATCTGTGAATCATTACGTCCCATTGGAAACTCGGCATGACTTACTGTAATATAATCACGTTGATCAAGTGTCATTATATTATACTAACTCATGCATCAATCTCCAACATTACTTCAATATCATTCATATTTTAAGCTCGAAAGTTTACAGA
Organism: Rutidosis leptorrhynchoides; assembly: GCF_046630445.1. Taxonomy (NCBI): domain Eukaryota; kingdom Viridiplantae; phylum Streptophyta; class Magnoliopsida; order Asterales; family Asteraceae; genus Rutidosis; species Rutidosis leptorrhynchoides. The sequence goes on from NC_092336.1 coordinate 225,289,570, forward strand.
ATATAGAACTAACAGTTTCTATATGATGTAATACTGATAGCCCGAAGAGATTAATGATTTCAAATAAGAATAGTTATAAAAATATCTTCAGAAATATGGAGGATATTTATAATGAAAGATACGATGATATCTTGGAATTTCTAATATCGATGGATGATGAAGAAGATTATCCGTAAGGGTTTAGATTTGGAAGCAAGGTATTTGCTAAAGACTTCATCAGAAATAGAATCATTTGGATTCTTTGAAGTCAAACTTATTCTTTGTGATTTGTCCACGGCTTCCTTCATAGTTTCGCACAATCCACTTTTCATTACTAAATTTCTATTGAATGTTTTCAATATAACGATACACAGGAAGCACGAGGAGGTATATAATTTCGGACGAGAATATTTATGAAAATATCCTCAGAAATATCGAAGATATTGATGATGATATTTTGAAATTTCTATGTTCGATGGTTGATGGGGAAAGACTTTCCGCAAGATTTTAACATGAGTACGGAGCAAGGTATTCATTGAAGGTTTCATTGGATCCAGAATTACCTGGATTCTTTGAATATATGGTATGGTCCTTGTATTTGTCCTTGGTCTTCTTCATAGATAGCTCAATCTGTTTTTCAATACCCAATTTTCTATCGAGCGTTCCCAACACTCCTTTCTTTATCATCAAACTTTTGGTCGTTTAGACCATCTACCATTTTTCTGTTTCCTCTGCATTTAATGCTATGATATCTGAATCATCGATTATTAATCCAAGGTGGTTTCAGGAAAATTGTGTTTTTAGATGATTAAACGCTGATGGTAATATGATGGAATATGAAAGGTTCCCTGGTAACAATAAAAGAGCACGCGTATATATATCAAGATTATAATAAGGTTGTTTCGGACGAAAAGTCGAAGTTGACTTGATGGAGCTGTGACAAAATTGACTAATTTTGAAAAGGAATTGCAAAGTTATTTTTGGTAATAACAATGCCAAAATAATTTAACACAGATACGTGTTTAACATTTACTTAGGTTCCGAGTGTTTTCAGGTGCATAACTATATGCATCAATCTTTTCTTCCGTATATGAAGTGCGGTTGGTTCATCCTCTGGATTGAGGTGTTTTCAAGAATCATGAAAGGTTTGAACGCAGATTGTAATCGTCAGGATACAATTGAGGTTTAAGATGAAATCAAGTGGCAAACTTGAAGAATTGTTTAGTTTCCTATGTTATAATCAATATTTTAATTCATTTTAATTGTCCAGTGTTGATAGTCCTCAGTTGATAATCCACAGTTATCAGTCCAATAATTCATATATAGTTTAATATATAATATTCGATTCAATTAATATGTATCGTGACCCGTATACGTCTCAGACTCGATCACAACTCAAAGTATATATATATTTTGGAATCAACCTCAACCCTGTATAGCTAACCCCAATATTTGCATATAGAGTGCCTATGGTTGTTCCGAAATATATATATAGATGGGTCGATATGATATGTCAAAACATTGTATATGTGTCCCGATAATTAAGGTGCGTAAAATAAATAACAGAAATTAAATGACGATAATTAAAGTGCGTAAATTAAATAACAGAAATTAAATGACGATAAATAAAATTGCGAGAATGTAAATTGCGATAAATAACCTGCGATAAATAAATTGCGATAATTAAATGGTAATACGGAATTAACAGTTAGCTAGGAACAGTTAGCTAGGATTTTGTTAGCGTGGATTCTTAATAGAATTTCATATTGTTAATTAATCTATTTCTATTCAATTTTTATTGTGTCCATTATTTCTTCATTATGCCACTTGTTGGATTCTGATTGGTCAAAATCCAAATATGTAATTGGATGAATATGGTTATTCTGTGGTGAACGGATTTGTATATCGGTGGATGTAAGTAGGATAGTATATGACTGTTGAAAACAGATTCGAAGAACGTACAATGTAACTTATTAATGTGAAATTTAAATAGTCCTCGGGTATTACCTACCCGTTAAAATATTTTCACCATTAACAGTTTGTACAAGAGAATTTTTAATTACAATCTTTATGAAAACATATATACATATATATTTTCTTCAGATGTATTCATGGATTTAATGAGTTAATATAATATTAAACTCATTTGATTTTCGGTTGGAATTAGAATAAATAATCTTTAAAATTTTAGAGATTACATATTCGACATGTCGAACGAAGATCATACTCAAAGTACAGATGATGATATTGAAGCATGGATTGTTGATGGTACTGGTGCTGTTATTGATTGTACTGTTGATGCCGGTGATGTTGCTGAAGCTGGTGCATTTTGCACCATATTCTCCGAATTGATTATTCGAGCGCGAAGTTCGCTAATTTCTTCTATTATTTCGGGATAATTGTCGGTCGGAACGAGCGGATGAATAAGGTTCAGAATTGTGGATAGGATATAATCTTGTCAAGTTACCCCAGAAATGAGACTGAAAATGGTGTCTCGAACAGGTTCGCCGGTAAACGCTTCAGGTTCATTGTTAAGAGGTGAATTTGGTTGGTGGAAGGGATTGCCTTTTGCGCGTTTCCATTAATTAAGTCGACTACGAACCCATCAGATGAATTGATAATGGCTGATTGGTTGATTCATGCCGATGACGTTGTTTTCGGAGCTTAGGTGAACATCTATGTCGGAATAGCTGTCGGAATAACTATCGGAATAGCTTATCGGAATCTGAGGGACTCGAACTGGTTTAGGGATTCATCCCGTACGATCAGATGAATGATTTTCGATAAGAAATAGATTATAGGATATAGATTAGTACCCTGCAGTACATAATTTACATATGCATATGTAATACTAAAATCTCATAAGTTACGGAGGAATCTACGGAAGCTGTCAGGTAAAGATAACAATAACATATAAGCTAAGATATAAATTAGCAGATACGCTAAGATACAAATTTTGTCCATACACTATTCATGCAATCATTGCAGTAAAATGTGTCTAGACTAAGAATGATAAGCAGGTAATTTCCTAGGGATGATAAACAGATGATTTCCGACAAAAATGATAAGCAAAACTTTTGACATGCAGACACGGTCGAAGTCCAGACTCACTAATGTATCCTAATAACTATCAGTTAGACATACTAATGCAAGACCTGGTTCACTAAGACCACCGCTCTGATACCAACTGAAATGCCCCGTCCTAATCCATCTGGACGAAGTCCATATCAATTACAAACGATTCATAATAGGTGATTACATCGCGAGGTACTTGACCTCTATATGATACATTTTACAAACATTGCATTCGTTTTTAAAAGACAAACTTGCTTTACATCGAAAGTTGACGACACGCATACCATTTCATAAAATATCCAACTATAATTGACTTCATAATAATCTTGATGAACTCAACGACTCGAATGCAACATCTTTTGAAATATGTCATGAATGACTCCAAGTAATATCTTTAAAATGATCAAAATGCACAACGGAAGATTTCTTTCGTACCTGAGAATAAACATGCTTTAAAGTGTCAACCAAAAGGTTGGTGAGTTCATTAGTTTAACATAAATAATCATTTCCATCATTTTAATAGACCACAAGATTTCATATTTCCATTTCTCATAAACATACGTCCCATGCATAGAGATAAAAATATCATTCATATGGATTGAACACCTGGTAACCGACATTCACGATATGCATATAAGAATATCCCCATCATTCCGGGATCCTCCTTCGAACATGATATAAATTTCGAAGTACTAAAGCATCCAGTACTTTGGATGGGGCTTGTTGGGCCCGATAGATCTATCTTTAGAGTTCGCGTCAATTAGGGTGTCTGTTCCCTAATTCTTAGATTACCAGACTTAGTAAAAAGGAGCATATTCAGTTTAATAATCCAACCATAGAATGTAGTTTCGATCACTTGTGTCCATTTCGTAAAACATTTATAAAAGCAGCGCATGTATTCTCAGTCCCAAAAATATATATTGCAAAAGCACTTAAAAGGGGAATAATGAAACTCACCTAATGTATTTTGTAGTAAAAATACATATGACGACATTTGAACAATGCAGGGTTGGCCTCGGATTCACGAACCTATATAATTCGTGTATATATATTAACACGTAAATATAATCGAACAAAAATATATATTATTATTGGTGATGTAATAATTTAATAAGTTTTGTTATATATATTTTCATTTGATATATATATAGCAATATTAATATAGTTAAGTTTTGTAATTTAATTATATATATATATATATATATATATATATATATATATATATATATATATATATATATATATAATCTTTATTTATATACATATAATCTTAACAATGTTATTAAAGCTTTTATTTTCATAATCAACATTATTTTTTATAATAATGATATAGATAATACTTAATAGTAATAATAATGATAGTTCTTAATTATAAGAGCAATCTTGTTAAATATGAAATTTTCAATACAAATGTTAATCTTAATACTAATATTAGTGAAAAATAATAATAATTTGTATAGTTTTTATAACAACAATGATACTAATCCTAATCCTATTCATATTAATAATAGTAATACTTATTTTAGTAGTAGTCTTATAAAATCAATAATAACGATAATAATAATAATAATATTTAGTGACATTACTAATAATGATAATAATTGTAATTTTAGTAATAATAACAATGATTAATATTAATAAAGTTTATCATAAGTAATAACACTAATAATAATAATAATACTAACAATAATAACAAATAATAATAATAGTAATTAGTAATATTAATAACATAAAAAAAAATAACATTAATAATAATCAAGAAACTACCTCAAGGTTTTTCTAAAAATAAACGTCCCAGACCGGACTCGAACCCGCAACCTCGCGCTAATAGGACACCACACCATACCAGCTGATCCAATCCGTTTTTCTTATTAATTCACGGACCTAATAACATTTAACCCGTAATACTTACCACTTACAGTTTCAGCCCAACTACAATCACGGCCCAACAAGGAGTAAGTCTCGGTCCAGTAACGAAAAGCCCAAACAATAACTTGGTGGCTGTTTGATTCTCTAAACCTTGACCGAAATTTTATTAAAAGGAAAATATAAAAAAAGCAGCCGCCATTTAACCTTTTATATTTATCACGACATCATCGTTATCATGGCATAACATCATCATTTTTAACATCATACATAATCATCATCGTATCGTCTTCTATCATCATCATGATCATTCGTTAACAGTAGTAGGAAAACGGAATCGATAAACTTTTTATCAGCTCGTTCATGGCTATTTTAATTTGTCGACTATTATCATCAATTATTTATCATCGAAAAATTATGGGTTTTGTGTTAGAAGAAACCAAAGACAAGAATAGCCTGATGGTTGTTATTCATAACCCAAAACAGATCGAAACAAAACAACAACGATAGTAAAGTATCAGGAATAAACGTATATATGCAGCAAATTACTGTTCATCATCTTCATCATTATTGCTACAGTACCAACATCGTTTTAAAACAGAAACAGGAATCTAGCGGGCAGTAGCAGCGATTTTGTAGAGAGAGAAAATGAGAGAGAGGATGAGGTAGGTGGTGGTGGTGTACGGTTTATGGTAGTGGTGATTGATCTCTTAGTTATCAGGATATGAGAGGGAGAGATATAGTTAGAGAGAGAGTGAGTGAGAGAGCGATAGGGTGGCGGTCTGTTGATGGTTGTTGATGGTGGTCTCACGGTGGGAATATGGTGGCGGACAGTGGTCATATCCGATGGCGTAGAGTGGCGAAGGACGATGGGTTATGGTGATGTTTGGTGAAATTTCAATGGTTGATGGTGGTGTTTAGTTATACGATGGTGAAGGTGGTGGTGGAGAGGTGAGGTCGACGGTTGTGTAGGGTGGAAGAGGAAGGTGATCAACGGGTACGGTGTTCATATATTTATGTGTGGTTATATCTATATATGTGCTGTGTAATGTATACATATAGGAGAATAAGATATATGATTTCATGTTGTGTGCTAAGTCTATCATCATCCATATATAATATCTATACTCCGTATAGTTTAAAAAATATGAAGACAAACCATCCACAGTATCCAGTTGAATAAATCATATGTTTACAAACTTTAAATAGTAATGCATATATTAAATGAAAAGGAATAACATGTGCACAACTTTACAGCTCTAATATTAGGTATTATCTGCCGACAGTTTATCACGGATGATTATATCGTGTCCATTGCTAAACAGTTAACGTATAAAAGTGTTCCTAAAAATCCCAAATTTTTAGATTAAATATATTTAATTATTTCACTCATTAACTGTTTGAAACCTGATTAAAAAGGTTCTATAATTATTTATTTTCTGTTCCAATTTATATGTACGGAGTGCTAATATTTAATCTCAAAAAGGTAAAAATATTTTTGACAAATCTAAAATCTTCGTAATCAATTTACAGTCCAACTTTTATTTTAATCCATCATAAACTTATATTAAATCTATATGAACGCTAAAGAAATGTCAACCGAGTATTACCGACGTTTACTAATTAAGCTCGAAATCAATCATTTTCCATTTACTCTCCCTCTAAATATAATTAGTTTTAAAAAACAAGTTTTATCACATAAATATATATTATATATTTTTAAACAAATAGATTTAATATAATTTTATATATTTACAAGTAATATTTATATACATATTTATAATATTTCTCATTACATCTTATATTATTTTATTTTGCATATTTATTTCTAATAGTTAAATCGTATTATATTTCAAATTAAAATATGTACATATATATATGTATCTATTTACAAATAGTTGTTCGTGAATCGTCGGGAATGGTCGAAGTCAAATGCATTCATGGAAATAGTTCAAACATTATGAAACTCAGTTTAATAGACTTTGCTTATCGTGTCAAAATCATATAAGATTAAGTTTAAATTTGGTCGAAAATTTCCGGGTCGTCACAATATGCCTTTTCAAAATCTACTTTGAAAAGAAGCATTTTTTTGTTCGATTTATTGTACCATGAAATAATCTTACTAAGCATTAGAGGTCCATCAAGAATCTGTCGTCCGGATATAAATGCTGATTGAACGTGACTTATTAGATTATCAATGACACGGGATAGACGATTCGTGAGGATTTTCGTAACAATCTTGTAAAAGCACCCCACCAAAGAAATTGGACAAAAGTCAGTAATTAAAACAGGGTTTCGAACCTTAGGAATCAAGGAGAAAAAAGCCGATTTCGCCACGTGTGGCATTATACCACTTGAAAAAAACAGCTTGATGTCTCTACATTAATCGGACTGTAAAATTCCCAAAAATGTTTTATGAACCGAAACGAAATACCATCCGGACCTGGAGCTTTGGAACTACTGATGTGCGTAGAGGTGTATATAAAATAGTTATATTTTAACTACAAAATACTATTAAATACGATACAATTTTACACAAGTTATTTATTTATTTATAGAGTGGATATACCTAAACCTTGCTACAACACTTATAGGCAGTGTACCTAATCGTACAGTATTGTAGTTTTTAGTAAGTCCGGTTCGTTCCACAGGGATATTTAGCCAAGTTTAACGCTATATTTTTTAAAAACTATATTTGTATGAATATAAATATAAAATATAAATATAAGTAGTATTATTATTATAAAAGGGGGTTTTTACCGTTTAATGACCGGTTTGTCGATTTTTAAAACTTTAGTCGCAGTTAAAACCTAATGTAAAATATTAAAAATAAATATAACTTAATTTAAAGCATAAAGTAAATAACGATAATGAAATTGCGATAAATAAAAGTGCGATAAAATAAAATTGCGATAATTAAAGAGAACGATAATTAAAAGTGCAATTAAATAAAATGACAATAAATAAAAGTGCGATAATTAAAAGTGCAATTAAATATGATATAAAAGAATTATGCTTATTTAAACTTCCGTAATCATGATGTTTGACGTGTTGATTTTAGTTTATTCCCATGGATTAATTGTCATTTGTCCTGGATTATTTGATATGTCTATACGGTTTTGTCCATAATAGTCCATCAGTCATAAATATAAAGTGCGAGAGTCTTCGTCAAATTATCCTTATACCCGAAGTCAAATATTCCAACTAATTGGGGATTCGAATTGTAATAAGGTCTTAATACTTTGTTTAATGAATACACCAGGTTATCGACTGCGTGTAGTCCAAGGTTTTACTACTTTGTTAACAATTACACCAATTACCCTTGAATGTAATCCACCCCTGTTTCAACAAGTTTATTAACTATTAATTCAGTTCCGTGTCCGGTAAAATGAACAATTATTGGTATTTATAGATATCCTGCCCACCGTACCCGATTAAGCGTATGTGGTTATTTATAGATACGTCAAATTATAACCTTTATATTAAATTAACGAGGTATCATTAAGTTAATATAAAGCCCATTAATAGCCCATAGTCTAATTTCCACAAGTGTCGTTCTTTTATCCAAACCCCAATTATGGTCCAAAGCCCAATTACCCAATTTTAGTATTAGCCCAACATCACGATTACTTCGGCATTAAATAAGCATAATAATAACTGAGCTACAAGACATTAATTTAAAAAGGTTGAACATAACTTACAATGATTAAAAATAGCGTAGCGTTACACGGACAGAATTTCGACTTACACCCTTACAACATTCGCTAACATACCCTTATTATTAGAATTTAAAATTAAAATTAAAATTAAAATTTAAAATATAATATATATATATATATATATATATATATATATATATATATATATATATATATATATATATATATATATATACGTTGAGTGAGAGATAGATGGAAAGATATTGTAAAAATTCGTCCAAAACTCGCGAACTTTATAGGACCTGACCTGTCACTATTCACCATGCGATCGCATGGAGTTATAGCCTCCAGGCCATGCAATCGCATGGCCCCTTTTTCCAGCTCACAAGAGTTTGTTTGCATTCTACCGACGGTTTATATAAATATATATAATATATAAATAATTTTAAGAATTATTTAAATATTATATTATATTTATGTGCATAGTTGACTTGTAATTTTTAGTCCGTTGCGTCGAGCGTTGAGAATTGACTTTGGTCCCGGTTCCGAATTTTCGAACGTCCTTGCGTACAATTTAATATCTTGTATTTTGCGTTTTGCGACTTGTACTCTTGTAATTTTGAGACGTTTCTCACCAATAATGTGAACCACTTTGATTGTACTTTGTACTTTTTAGCTTTTTGATCGTTTGCGTCTTCAATTCGTCAAATCTGTCTTTTGTCTTTACATTTTATTATTTAAACGAATATTACTTGTAAATAGAACAATTGCAACTAAAAGCTTGTCTTTCTTGAGGGATAATACTATGAAATATATGTTCATTTTTAGCATTATCAAATATTCCCACACTTGAGCGTTGCTTGTCCTCAAGCAATATAGTCTTGAAATAAAAATACTAGAATCACTTCTTTATTCTTCACACTTTGTACGTCAGTGATTTCTATACGACGGTATGTGTAGTGACCCGAACTTTTCCATGTTTATATATATTAATTGAGATTGATATTTACATGATTAAACGTTTCTAACATGTTAAGCAATCAAACTTGTTAAGACTTGATTAATTGAAATATGTTTCATATAGACAATTGACCACCTAAGTTGACCGGCGATTCACGAACGTTAAAACTTGTAAAAACGACATGACGATATATATATGGATATACATATGGTTAACATGAGATTATGATAAGTAAGTATCTCCATAAGTATATTAACAATGAATTATATACATATAAACAAGACTACTAACTTAAGGATTTCGAAACGAGACATATATGTAACGATTATCGTTGTAACGACATTTAAATATATATATATATATATATATATATATATATATATATATATATATATATATATATATATATATCATATTAAGATATATTAATATATCATAATATCATGATAATATAATAATTTAAAATCTCATTAGATATAATAAACAATAGGTTAACAACATTAATTGAGATCGTTAACTTAAAGGTTTCAAAACAACACTTACATGTAACGACTAACGATGACTTAACGACTCAATTAAAATGTATATACATGTAGTGTATTTAGATGTATTAAAATACTTTTGGAAGACTTCAAGACATATATCAAAACACTCATACTTAACGAAAATGGTTACAGTTACTTTCCCATTCTTTTCTTTCATCAAGAATTCTAGTCGTATTCTTACCCGTATTATACACAGCTTCAAAACGTACTTACTATGGGTATATACCAATAGGAACTAGCATGGGATTCCACTCTTGATTATGTCATGTATGACTAATCAATTTTAACTTCTACCATGAGCTAGTCAACTAACTAGAACTCCTTTTAACCCCACTCACCACTCACCAATTACCACTCATCATTCACTCAATTTCACTTCCAATTCTCTTTCTAATTCTCTCTCAACACACACACACACACACTATTATGAATGTATTTTTCCAGTAGTTAATCATCATCTTCATCAAAAATCACTTCAAGAATCAAGCTATAATCATCATAGGAAGAACACTTCAAGAACACTTCAAAAATCCCTTCAAGTTTACTAATTTACTTCCAAGCTTTCTAATCCATTCCAAGTAATCATCTAAGATCAAGAAACCTTTATTATATACAGTAGGTTATCTTTCTTATTCAAGGTAATATTCATATTCAAACTTTGATTCAATTTCTATAACTATAAACTATCTTAATTCGAGTAAAAATCTTACTTGAACTTGTTTTTGTGTCATGATCCTACTTCAAGAACTTTCAAGCCATCCAAGATCCTTTGAAGCTAGATCATTTCTTGTCACTTCCTGTAGGTTTACCTACTAAACTTGAGGTAGTAATGATGTTCATAACATCATTCGATTCATATATATAAAACTATCTTATTCGAAGGTTTAAACTCGTAATCACTAGAACATAGTTTAGTTAATTCTAAACTTGTTCGCAAACAAAAGTTAATCCTTCTAACTTGACTTTTAAAATTAACTAAACACATGTTCTATATCTATATGATATGCTAACTTAATGATTTAAAACCTGGAAACACGAAAAACACCGTAAAACCGGATTTACGCCGTCGTAGTAACACCGCGGGCTGTTTTGGGTTAGTTAATTAAAAACTATGATAAACTTTGATTTAAAAGTTGTTATTCTGAGAAAATGATTTTTATTATGAACATGAAACTATATCCAAAAATTATGGTTAAACTCAAAGTGGAAGTATGTTTTCTAAAATGGTCATCTAGACGTCGTTCTTTCGACTGAAATGACTACCTTTACAAAAACGACTTGTAACTTATTTTTCCGACTATAAACCTATACTTTTTATGTTTAGATTCATAAAATAGAGTTCAATATGAAACCATAGCAATTTGATTCACTCAAAACGGATTTAAAATGAAGAAGTTATGGGTAAAACAAGATTGGATAATTTTTCTCATTTTAGCTACGTGAAAATTGGTAACAAATCTATTCCAACCATAACTTAATCAACTTGTATTGTATATTATGTAATCATGAGATGCCATAGACACGTATACAATGTTTCGACCTATCATGTCGACACATCTATATATATTTCGGAACAACCATAGACACTCTATATGTGAATGTTGGAGTTAGCTATACAGGGTTGAGGTTGATTCCAAAATATATATAGTTTGAGTTGTGATCAATACTGAGATACGTATACACTGGGTGGTGGATTGATTCAAGATAACATTTATCGATTTATTTCTGTACATCTAACTGTGGACAACTAGTTGTAGGTTACTAACGAGGACAGCTGACTTAATAAACTTAAAACATCAAAATATATTAAAAGTGTTGTAAATATATTTTGAACATACTTTGATATATATGTATATATTGTTATAGGTTCGTGAATCAACCAGTGGCCAAGTCTTACTTCCCGACGAAGTAAAAATCTGTGAAAGTGAGTTATAGTCCCACTTTTAAAATCTAATATTTTTGGGATGAGAATACATGCAGGTTTTATAAATGATTTACAAAATAGACACAAGTACGTGAAACTACATTCTATGGTTGAATTATCGAAATCGAATATGCCCCTTTTTATTAAGTCTGGTAATCTAAGAATTAGGGAACAGACACCCTAATTGAAGCGAATCCTAAAGATAGATCTATTGGGCCTAACAAACCCCATCCAAAGTACCAGATGCTTTAGTACTTCGAAATTTATATCATATCCGAAGGGTGTCCCGGAATGATGGGGATATTCTTATATATGCATCTTGTTAATGTCGGTTACCAGGTGTTCACCATATGAATGATTTTTATCTCTATGTATGGGATGTGTATTGAAATATGAAATCTTGTGGTCTATTATTATGATTTGATATATATAGGTTAAACCTATAACTCACCAACATTTTTGTTGACGTTTTAAGCATGTTTATTCTCAGGTGATTATTAAGAGCTTCCGCTGTCGCATACTTAAATAAGGACGAGATTTGGAGTCCATGCTTGTATGATATTGTGTAAAAACTGCATTCAAGAAACTTATTTTGTTGTAACATATTTGTATTGTAAACCATTATGTAATGGTCGTGTGTAAACAGGATATTTTAGATTATCATTATTTGATAATCTATGTAAAGCTTTTTAAAACCTTTATCTATGAAATAAAGGTTATGGTTTGTTTTAAAAATGAATGCAGTCTTTGAAAAACGTCTCATATAGAGGTCAAAACCTCGCAACGAAATCAATTAATATGGAACGTTTTTAATCAATAAGAACGGGACATTTCAGTTGGTATCCGAGCGTTGGTCTTAGAGAACTAGAATTTTGCATTAGTGTGTCTTATCGAGTTTGTTAGGATGCATTAGTGAGTCTGGACTTCGACCGTGTTTACTTGAAAAATGATTGCTTAACAAATTTTGTTGGAAACTATATATTTTTAACATGTGAATATTATGTGATATATTAATCTCTTAACGCGTTTGATATTATGTGATAGATGTCTACCTCTAGAACAAGTCCCATTGACTCACCTAATAATAATGAAGAGTCAAATATAAATTGGAATGATTCGTGGACTGATTCACAAGTTCCCGAAGAGGAACCGGAAGAAGAGTCGGAACCAGAAGAAGAATCGGAAACGGATGAAGAAATAGAACCGGTGGGGGAAATAATAAAACGGTTAAGTAAAAGAAAATCCTCAACCAACCAACCAAGGTTAATTATGGTCAATGGTGTTTCCGCCAAGGAAGCAAAATATTGGGAGGATTACCAATTCTCCGATGAATCGGATTCCGACGAGAATTCCGATGATGTTATAGAAATTACCCCAACTGAATTTAAAAAGGCAAAAGAAAATAATAAGGGAAAGTGCATAAAAATAGAGAAATCTAATTCCAACCCCGATGAACTTTATATGTATCGTCAACCCCCGAAGTCCTTAAGTTGTAACAATAACCCGGGAACCTCTAAACCACCAGGTTTTTCTAAACCAATGTGGAAAACGACAGCTCGTATTAGGGGAACATCATATATCCCTAGAAACTTGGCAAAACGAACCAAAACCGAAGAAGAAGAAACAAGCGAGTCGGAATAAGATAGTTGTATTCGTGTGGTGTAATATATGTAATATAGTGTGCTTATGCTTTATGATATATGTAAAAATTGCTTGTATTAATAAGTATTTTTTTTATGAATCTAACTCTTGTTCTATTTTACAGTATAAAAACACAAAATGGATAGACAACCCAATATTTAAAGAGACCTACCCAGAGACATGATTGATGAAATCTTGTCTAGAGTCGGTCAGAATTCTTCGGCACAACTATTTAAGGCGAGATCAGTTTGTAAGACATTCGAAGAAGGTTCCAAGAATGCCTTGATTTATAAAAGGCTTTCGTTTGAAAGATGGGGGATATCACATTGGGAAATCCATAAGTTACGATGTGTTTACTTTGACGCATATATTGTGGGGAACCCAAATGCTATTTTATGCAATGGGTTAAGAAATTATTTTGACTCAATATATCCGAATATTGGACTTCGTGATTTAGAAAAAGCGGCTAACATGCAACATAAAGAAGCATGTTATGCTTACGGATTAGTAATATTCGTGTCATAACCCGTCCTTAACCATAAGAACGAGTTAGATAATGTATGATTTCATTGCGAGGTATTGACCTCTATATGTGACATTTTTAAAAGAACAACTGCATTTATTTTACATTACAAACCATAACTCTTATTTTAATACAAGCTTTAGACAATAAAAAGATGATTATCGTTTAGCGATAATCTTAGACTTACAAACTTTACATGTGATGATAACAATACGATTTCTAGCATATTTTACATTACAATTCCTCGGATATGCAGTTTTATTTTTGATACAAATATGCATACTCAAGATCTTGCTTAAATTCAACATGTTGCAGCGGAAGCTTTTAGTTATCACCTGAGAATAAACATGCTTAAAACATCAACATAAAGTTGGTGAGATATAGGTTTAATGCCGGCAGCAATATATATATATATAGACCACAAGATTTCATATATAAACATTTTAATAAAAATATTCTAAGTGGTTGAGCACTTGGTAACCATACTTAACATTTAATCACGTCGCATATTCCCTTTATTATGAAATCTTACTACACCGTACCAAGTATAGTCACGAAACGAAGTACTGTGCAACCGTTGAATACTGGTCGTCCAGTCCGGTTGGGGTTGTCAGGCCCGATAGATCTATCAACAGGATTCGCGTTTACAATATCGCTGTAAATAGTAGTTACCAAGCTACAGGGAAGTATGCCAGTGGTACAACTCAACGTAGAATATATTTTTCAGTTACTTGTGTCCATATCGTAAAACTTAAATACATGTATTCTCATCCCGAAATATTTAGAGTTTAAAAGTGGGACTATATACTCACTTTCGCCTTGAAGATATATATATTTTGACTTGGTCTCCGGTTGATATCACGAACCTATCCATATATAATATATCAATATATGTTCATTTTAAACAATCGTCACGTATATATACTTATAATACTTTTAATGTCTTCTTAGTCCGTAGTTAGCAATTCAATTTTAATGGTTCATATTTAGGTGTTTAATAAATAAATAAAACCCCCATCGAAATAAATAAAACCCCCATCGTATTCGTATTGGTCGGGATTAATCTTGACCCATGGTACCGGTGTTGTCAAATGACGTGTTGCGTACATAAAGTACCGGTGTTGTCAAATGACGTGTTGCGTACAATCATGGGATCTTATGATTAATCTTCTCGTATTGTTTACGGGTGATCCTGAAATATATAAAATTAAATTATGAGTACATATATATAAAATATCATGTTATTTTAGAAAGATGTGATTTATTTAATTTTTCTCCAATTATTTTCGTGGCTAAACTAGTTTTGGATATCCGATTTTGTTTTGGTCATAGTTTCTTCGTTACAACTCCGTTTTCGTTGGTTCAACTTGCCACTTCCTTGGATCGAGTCCCTCTTTAAGAATATGAACTGTAAATACCTTAGTTTGTATTCGAAATCACAGGTCATAGGTCAAACTTTGGTGAAACTTATGAAGTTAATCATTTTCCATCATGTAAACAACCTTAAATGATTATTTTTCTAAAAATACTTATACTTTGAGTTAAATCATGAAATTTTTATGTGTTAACATATTCATAAGAAATATCATTTTTCCAGAATATAAACCTCCAATTCAAAGTTCAAGATGGTTTTTAATTATCCAACCCAAAACAGCCCCCGGTTGCACTCCGACGTCGTAAATTCAGTTTTTAAGGTGTTCTTTGAAAAACCAAGTTTTACCTTGTTAAGTTAGCATATATTTATGATATATTACAGGTCTTGAAGTATTTTAAAAGTTAAGTTAGAAGGATCTATTTAGTTTGCAAACAAGTTTGAAATCATTCAAACTATGTTCTTGTTGTTAAAATTGTATACCATAAAATAAGATAACTATATATATATGAATCGAATAAGGTTATGAACAAAGTTACTACCTCAAGTTACTTGGACAAGATTGCTGTAAAATAGGAGTAAAAACCTAGAACCAAAAGAGTGGTGGAGTTGGATGAAAGATTGGAAGTAAACTTGTGTTCTTGGAAGGATTCTTGAAGTGTTTTTGTAAGGGTTTTCTTATGGTGTTTAAGTGATGTTCTTGAAGCTAGATTTTCATGGTGATAGGCTGAGATGGTTAAGATGTTTAAGGGTTATGAAAGGGTGTTCCTAACTAGCAAAATGATGTAGCAAAGTTGAAGATGGATGGAGTACTTAAGGTGGTGGTGGTGGCGTGAATGATGAGGAACAAAGACATGATCTTTGTTGTATTTTTGTGTAATAATTCATGCATGCATCCAAACTCTAATTACCTCTCATCTAGGGCAGTAATAATGGCTAGTTAGGTGGTGATTTGATGTGTATATACTAATAGTAAATACGTATAGAAGCTAGGTATGATACGAGTACATATACTCTAGATATACGTATAGAAATCTTGTGAAAAATGGAATGAGAATTCAAATATAGCTATCTTTTGTGAATATACTTATATTGTTTTATGTATTTAAGTCCTTAAAAAGTGATTAAATACATTATATATACGATATATGTATAAACATTATAGGTCATAAGTATTTATAAAAAAAAAAACGTTACGTATGGTTATTGTTTTGAAAACTTAAGTTTGTAGTTTCAAAATATACTTATAACTTATTGTTATTAATACAAAATGAGATATTAAAACATCCATAAATCATGTTAAATATGTATATATACATATATATACACAAACGTATAATTATCATATATTATATAGTTCGTGATATCATCGGTCAAACTAGACGGTCAAACGTTGTGTAAAACTCTTTTCGAAAACATAAGTTTCAACAATTTGGATTGCTTATCATGTTGGTAAGGTTTAATTTATGTAAATATTAATCTTATAAGTATAAATTGATCGAAAATGTCCGGGTCATTACAGTTCGCTTCTCACCAAAGTGAGAACAAGAACATCGGGCTACAACTATTAAACAAAACGTTCCCACAAGTGACGGAGTCGGTAATTGGGGTAAGAAATGAGGTTTTTAGATTGTTACGGGACTGTTGGACATTACGTAACACTCGTCCCTTTGACGACGTTACAACACGCTGTCTTATCAACGGCCATAATGGTTATGTTCCACAAGACCAAGGATGGGAAGTAATCCTAGTAAAAGCAGAATGCATGACTTGTTTCTGGACGTATGAATTACGTGTCTTTAGTGCCTTTGCTGAACGACTTGTGTACTAGCTAGAATTATCTTCACAACCATCTTGTATCAAATTTATTGTGTGCTATATTTCATGCTATATGTAAAAAGCGGTATTGTAAGTTTGTAAAATATTGTGTAAAAGTTTGAACGTTAAATATTATTATAATCAGTTTTTCATATAGAATTGTAGTAGTTGAATTGTATATTAGCTACTAAGTATGAACTTAACGGGTAGGTACTACCCGAATTTAAACTTATAAAACGCTAATATGAAGAAAAAGCTTTTATAAATGAGTTCATATTATGCTACGAAATACTATTAACTACTCTTAATATTCTGTATGATTAACTTGTTCCATTTGACTATTTTGAAGGAAATGGCACCGACTACTCGACACACCGTGAATATGAATGAAGAGGAATTCCGTACTTTTCTAGCTTCAAACATAGCCGCAGTACAGGCTGCGCTACATACCAACAATAACCTTGGATCTAGCAGTACAGGAAATCGTGTAGGATGCACCTACAAAGAATTCACTGCCTGCAAACCTTTGGAATTTGATGGAACCGAAGGACCGATCGGATTGAAACGGTGGACCGAGAAGGTCGAATCGGTGTTTGCCATAAGTAAGTGTACTGAAGAGGACAAAGTGAAGTACGCTACGCATACCTTCACAGGTTCTGCGTTAACATGGTGAAATACCTATCTAGAGCAAGTGGGACAAGACGATGCGTACGCACTACCATGGTCAGCATTCAAGCACTTGATGAACGAGAAGTACCGTCCCAGAACCGAGGTCAATAAGCTCAAGACAGAACTTAGAGGGTTACGAACCCAAGGATTTGATATTACCACGTATGAAATACGATTCACAGAATTGTGCCTATTGTGTCCGGGAGCATTCGAAGATGAGGAAGAGAAGATCGACGCGTTTGTGAAAGGATTACCGGAAAGAATCCAAGAAGATATAAGTTCACACGAGCCCGCCTCCATACAACAGGCATGTAGAATGGCTCACAAACTAGTGAACCAGATTGAAGAAAGAATTAAAGAACAGACTGCTGAAGAGGCCAATGTGAAGCAAGTCAAAAGAAAGTGGGAGGAAAACGGTGATAAGAATTACCAATACAACAACAACAGCAATTACAACAATAATCGCAACAATTATCCCAACAATTGCAACATCAATCGCAACTACAACAAACGGCCCAACAACAACAACAACAACAACAACAGCAACTACAACAATCATCCCAACAACAATAATAACCGCAACAACAACAACAATCAGAAGTAGCTATGCCAAAGGTGTGAAAAGTATCACTCGGAGTTCTGCACCAAATTTTGCAACAAGTGTAAAAGAAATGGTCATAGCGCGGCGAAGTGTGAGGTCTATGGACCAGGGGTTAATAGAACGAAAGGAACAAATGGTGTCGGAACGAATAATGGCGGAGCAAGTAGTGTCGGAGCAAGTTATGCAAATGTAGTTTGTTATAAATGTGGAAAACTGGGCCACATTATTAGAAATTGCCCGAACCAGGAGAACATGAATGGACAAGGCCGCGGAAGAGTTTTCAATATTAATGCGACAGAGGCACAGGAAGACCCGGAGCTTGTTACGGGTACGTTTCTTATTGACAATAAATCTGCTTACGTTTTATTTAATTCGGGTGCGGATAGAAGCTATATGAGTAGAGATTTTTGTGCTAAATTAAGTTGTCCATTGACGCCTTTGGATAGTAAATTTTTACTCGAATTAGCAAATGGTAAATTAATTTCAGCAGATAATATATGTCGGAATCGAGAAATTAAACTGGTTAGCGAAACATTTAAGATTGATTTGATACCAGTAGAGTTAGGGAGTTTTGATGTGATAATCGGTATGGACTGGTTGAAAGAAGTGAAAGCAGAGATCGTTTGTTACAAAAATGCAATTCGCATTATACGAGAAAAAGGAAAACCCTTAATGGTGTACGGAGAAAAGGGCAACACGAAGCTACATCTTATTAGTAATTTGAAGGCACAAAAACCAATAAGAAAAGGTTGCTATGCTGTTCTAGCACACGTCGAGAAAGTACAAACTGAAGAAAAGAGCATCAATGATGTTCCCATTGCAAAAGAATTTCCCGATGTATTTCCGAAAGAATTACCGGGATTACCCCCACATCGATCCGTTGAATTTCAAATAGATCTTGTACCAGGAGCTGCACCAATAGCTCGTGCTCCTTACAGACTCGCACCCAGCGAGATGAAAGAACTACAAAGCCAATTACAAGAACTTTTAGAGTGTGGTTTCATTCGACCAAGCACATCACCGTGGGGAGCTCCTGTTTTGTTTGTCAAGAAGAAAGATGGTACATTCAGGTTATGTATCGACTACCGAGAGTTGAACAAACTTACCATCAAGAACCGCTACCCACTACCGAGAATCGATGACTTATTTGATCAATTACAAGGCTCGTCTGTTTATTCAAAGATTGACTTACGTTCCGGGTATCATCAAATGCGGGTGAAAGAAGATGATATTCCAAAGACTGCTTTCAGAACACGTTACGGTCATTACGAGTTTATGGTCATGCCGTTTGGTTTAACTAATGCACCAGCTGTGTTCATGGACCTTATGAACCGAGTGTGTGGACCATACCTTGACAAGTTTGTCATTGTTTTCATTGATGACATACTTATTTACTCAAAGAATGACCAAGAACACGGTGAACATTTGAGAAAGGTGTTAGAATTATTGAGGAAGGAATAATTGTATGCTAAGTTTTCAAAGTGTGCATTTTGGTTGGAAGAAGTTCAATTCCTCAGTCACATAGTGAACAAAGAAGGTATTAAGGTGGATCCGGCAAAGATAGAAACTGTTGAAAAGTGGGAAACCCCGAAAACTCCGAAACACATACGCCAGTTTTTAGGACTAGCTGGTTACTATAGAAGGTTCATCCAAGACTTTTCCAGAATAGCAAAACCCTTGACTGCATTAACGCATAAAGGGAAGAAATTTGAATGGAATGATGAACAAGAGAAAGCGTTTCAGTTATTGAAGAAAAAGCTAACTACGGCAACTATATTGTCATTGCCTGAAGGGAATGATGATTTTGTGATTTATTGTGATGCATCAAAGCAAGGTCTCGGTTGTGTATTAATGCAACGAACGAAGGTGATTGCTTATGCGTCTAGACAATTGAAGATTCACGAACAAAATTATACGACGCATGATTTGAATTAGGCGCGGTTGTTTTTGCATTAAAGACTTGGAGGCACTACTTATATGGGGTCAAAAGTATTATATATACCGACCACAAAAGTCTTCAACACATATTTAATCAGAAACAACTGAATATGAGGCAGCGTAGGTGGATTGAATTATTGAATGATTACGACTTTGAGATTCGTTACCACCCGGGGAAGGCAAATGTGGTAGCCGATGCCTTGAGCAGGAAGGACAGAGAACCCATTCGAGTAAAATCTATGAATATAATGATTCATAATAACATTACTACTCAAATAAAGGAGGCGCAACAAGGAGTTTTAAAAGAGGGAAATTTAAAGGATGAAATACCCAAAGGATCGGAGAAGCATCTTAATATTCGGGAAGACGAAACCCGGTATAGGGCTGAAAGGATTTGGGTACCAAAATTTAGAGATATGAGAGAAATGGTACCTAGAGAAGCTCATAAAACCAGATACTCAATACATCCTGGAACGGGGAAGATGTACAAGGATCTCAAGAAACATTTTTGGTGGCCGGGTATGAAAGCCGATGTTGCTAAATACGTAGGAGAATGTTTGACGTGTTCTAAGGTCAAAGCTGAGCATCGGAAACCATCAGGTCTACTTCAACAACCCGAAATCCCGGAATGGAAATGGGAAAACATTACCATGGATTTCATCACTAAATTGCCAAGGACTGCAAGTGGTTTTGATACTATTTTGGTAATAGTTGATCGTCTCACCAAATTAGCACACTTCCTGCCAATAAGAGAAGATGACAAGATGGAGAAGTTAGCACGACTGTATTTGAAGAAAGTCGTCTCCAGACATGGAATACCAATCTCTATTATCTCTGATAGGGATGGCAGATTTATTTCAAGATTCTGGCAGACATTACAGCAAGCATTAGGAACTCGTCTAGATATGAGTACTGCCTATCATCCATAAACTAATGGGCAGAGCGAAAGGACGATACAAACGCTTGAAGACATGCTACGAGCATGTGTTATTGATTTCAGAAACAGTTGGGATCGACATCTACCGTTAGCAGAATTTTCCTACAACAACAGCTACTATTCAAGCATTGAGATGGCGCCGTTTGAAGCACTTTATGGTAGAAAGTGCAGGTCTCCGATTTGTTGGAGTGAAGTGGGGGATAGACAGATTACGAGTCCGGAGATTATACAAGAAACTACCGAGAAGATCATCCAAATTCAACAACGGTTGAAAACCGCCCAAAGTCGAAAAAAGAGCTACGCTGACATTAAAAGAAAAGATATAGAATTTGAAATTGGAGAGATGGTTATGCTTAAAGTTGCACCTTGGAAAGGCGTTGTTCGATTTGGTAAACGAGGGAAATTAAATCCAAGGTATATTGGACCATTCAAGATTATTGATCGTGTAGGACCAGTAGCTTACCGACTTGAGTTACCTCAACAACTCGCGGCTGTACATAACACTTTTCACGTCTCGAATTTGAAGAAATGTTTTGCTAAAGAAGATCTCACTATTCCATTAGATGAAATCCAAATCAACGAAAAACTTCAATTCATCGAAGAACCCGTCGAAATAATGGATCGTGAGGTTAAAAGACTTAAGCAAAACAAGATACCAATTGTTAAGGTTCGATGGAATGCTCGTAGAGGACCCGAGTTCACCTGGGAGCATGAAGATCAGAGGAAGAAGAAATACCCGCATCTATTTCCAGAAGATTCGTCAACACCTTCAACAGCTTAAAATTTCGGGACGAAATTTATTTAACGGGTAGGTACTGTAGTGACCCGAACTTTTTCCTGTTTATATATATTAATTGAGATTGATATTTACATGATTAAATGTTTCCAACATGTTAAGCAATCAAACTTATTAAGACTTGATTAATTGAAATATGTTTCATATAGACAATTGACCACCCAAGTTGACCGGCGATTCACGAACGTTAAAACTTGTAAAAACGACATGACGATATATATATGGATATACATATGGTTAACATGAGATTATGATAAGTAAGTATCTCCATAAGTATATTAACAATGAGTTATATACATATAAAAAAGACTACTAACTTAAGGATTTCGAAACGAGACATATATGTAACGATTATCGTTGTAACGACATTTAAATATATATATATATATATATATATCATATTAAGATATATTAATATATCATAATATCATGATAATATAATAATTTAACATCTCATTAGATATAATAAACAATAGGTTAACAACATTAATTGAGATCGTTAACTTAAAGGTTTCAAAACAATACTTACATGTAATGACTAACGATGACTTAACGACTCAGTTAAAATGTATATACATGTAGTGTATTTAGATGTATTAAAATACTTTTAGAAGACTTCAAGACATATATCAAAACACTCATACTTAACGAAAATGGTTACAGTTACTTTCCCATTCTTTTCTTTCATCAAGAATTCTAGTCGTATTCTTACCCGTATTATACACAGCTTCAAAACGTACTTACTATGGGTATATACCAATAGGAACTAGCATGGGATTCCACTCTTGATTATGTCATGTATGACTTTTCAATTTTAACTTCTACCATGAGCTAGTCAACTAACTAGAACTCCTTTTAACCCCACTCACCACTCACCAATTACCACTCATCATTCACTCAATTTCACTTCCAATTCTCTTTCTAATTCTCTCTCAACACACACACACTATTATGAATGTATTTTTCCAGTAGTTAATCATCATCTTCATCAAAAATCACTTCAAGAATCAAGCTATAATCATCATAGGAAGAACACTTCAAGAACACTTTAAAAATCCCTTCAAGTTTACTAATTTACTTCCAAGCTTTCTAATCCATTCCAAGTAATCATCTAAGATCAAGAAACCTTTGTTATATACAGTAGGTTATCTTTCTTATTCAAGGTAATATTCATATTCAAACTTTGATTCAATTTCTATAACTATAAACTATCTTAATTCGAGTAAAAATCTTACTTGAACTTGTTTTTGTGTCATGATCCTACTTCAAGAACTTTCAAGCCATCCAAGATCCTTTGAAGCTAGATCATTTCTTTTCACTTCCAGTAGGTTTAACTACTAAACTTGAGGTAGTAATGATGTTCATAACATCATTCGATTCATATATATAAAACTATCTTATTCGAAGGTTTAAACTCGTAATCACTAGAACATAGTTTAGTTAATTCTAAACTTGTTCACAAACAAAAGTTAATCCTTCTAACTTGACTTTTAAAATTAACTAAACACATGTTCTATATCTATATGATATTCTAACTTAATGATTTAAAACCTGGAAACACGAAAACACCGTAAAACCGGATTTACGCCGTCGTAGTAACACCGCGGGCTGTTTTGGGTTAGTTAATTAAAAACTATGATAAACTTTGATTTAAAAGTTGTTATTCTGAGAAAATTATTTTTATTATGAACATGAAACTATATCCAAAAATTATGGTTAAACTCAAAGTGGAAGTATGTTTTCTAAAATGGTCATCTAGACGTCGTTCTTTCGACTGAAATGACTACCTTTACAAAAACGACTTGTAACTTATTTTTCCGACTATAAACCTATAATTTTTCTGTTTAGATTCATAAAATAGAGTTCAATATGAAACCATAACAATTTGATTCACTCAAAACGGATTTAAAATGAAGAAGTTATGGGTAAAACAAGATTGGATAATTTTTCTCATTTTAGCTACGTGAAAATTGGTAACAAATCTATTCCAATCATAACTTAATCAATTTGTATTGTATATTATGTAATCTTGAGATACCATAGACACGTATACAATGTTTCGACCTATCATGTCGACACATCTATATATATTTCGGAACAACCATAGACACTCTATATGTGAATGTTGGAGTTAGCTATACAGGGTTGAGGTTGATTCCAAAATATATATAGTTTGAGTTGTGATCAATACTGAGATACGTATACACTGGGTCGTGGATTGATTCAAGATAATATTTATCGATTTATTTCTGTACATCTAACTGTGGACAACTAGTTGTAGGTTATTAACGAGGACAGCTGACTTAATAAACTTAAAACATCAAAATATATTAAAAGTGTTGTAAATATATTTTGAACATACTTTGATATATATGTATATATTGTTATAGGTTCGTGAATCAACCAGTGGCCAAGTCTTACTTCCCGACGAAGTAAAAATCTGTGAAAGTGAGTTATAGTCCCACTTTTAAAATCTAATATTTTTGGGATGAGAATACATGCAGGTTTTATAAATGATTTACAAAATAGACACAAGTACGTGAAACTACATTCTATGGTTGAATTATCGAAATCGAATATGCCCCTTTTTATTAAGTCTGGTAATCTAAGAATTAGGGAATAGACACCCTAATTGACGCGAATCCTAAAGATAGATCTATTGGGCCTAACAAACCCCATCCAAAGTACCGGATGCTTTAGTACTTCGAAATTTATATCATATCCGAAGGGTGTCCCGGAATGATGGAGATATTCTTATATATGCATCTTGTTAATGTCGGTTACCAGGTGTTCACCATATGAATGATTTTTATCTCTATGTATGGGATGTGTATTGAAATATGAAATCTTGTGGTCTATTACTATGATTTGATATATATAGGTTAAACCTATAACTCACCAACATTTTTGTTGACGTTTTAAGCATGTTTATTCTCAGGTGATTATTAAGAGCTTCCGCTATTGCATACTTAAATAAGGACGAGATTTGGAGTCCATGCTTGTATGATATTGTGTAAAAACTGCATTCAAGAAACTTATTTTGTTGTAACATATTTGTATTGTAAACCATTATGTAATGGTCGTGTGTAAACAGGATATTTTAGATTATCATTATTTGATAATCTACGTAAAGCTTTTTAAAACCTTTATCTATGAAATAAAGGTTATGGTTTGTTTTAAAAATGAATGCAGTCTTTGAAAAATGTTTCATATAGAGGTCAAAACCTCGCAACGAAATCAATTAATATGGAACGTTTTTAATCAATAAGAACGGGACATTTCAGTATGAACAATGGTAGTAACGATGTGGTTTACAGTCCCACATGACTATAAAAATTTAGATCCTTTAGGAAATTGGATCTTTATGAAAACATTTGATCTTTTGAAAATTAAATCTAGCTTTTACCCTAGATAAGTTTTTCGGAATAACCCTTCACCGGTGTTTGCAAATTATTTTTGTGGGTTTGGTGAGTTTCAGATTTGAATATTTTAGCTCAAAACTTGCAGTTTTGTGTCACCAACTTGCTAACCTTGTATTGGAAAAATAACATGTCCAGTATACTTGCTCCGTATATTACCTTTCGGTAAACTACCATCCAGTTGTAAAGGAAAACGTTGAACAAGCAACTGTTAAGGCGATGTCTAATGACATGCAGATGTTCATGGTCTACAACGTGTCGGATGCAATTAATATCCTTTGTAGGAGCAATAGTAAAGATCACCCTTTGGTTTTTCGGTCTGGCATGTGATGACCCGGGAATTTCTGACCAAATTTAAACTTAATCTTTATATGATTTCGATACGATAAGCAATGTATGTAATGTTGAATTTAGAAAATTTTGTAAATGATGTTCATATATTCAATTGACCTTCGACTGCCCTCGACGATTCACGAACAATTAAGTGTAAATAGATATGTGTGTATGTATTTATAAATAATAATTTGAAATATAATTTGAAGTATTATATGTTATTGTTATTAAAATTAATAAAATAAAATAGGATATTTTAATAATAATTATTATTATTTAAAATATATATATATATATATATATATATATATATATATATATATATATATATATATATATATATATATATATATATATATATATATATATATATATATATTAAATATAAGTGATTTCGAGCCTAATTTGTAAACGTCAGTAACACTCAGTTGTCATTTTGTTAGTGTTCATATAGATTTAATACATACTTATAAAGATTTAAAATAAAAGTTAGTCCGTAAATAGATTACAGAGATTATAGGTTTGATAGAAATATTTATCTTTTTAGTTTGAATTTTATTACTCTGTACAGATTTCTTGGATTTAAAAAAAAATAAAAATAAAAATAAATAGGACGAACCTTTTTGATCAGGTTTTACAGAGTTGATGAACGAAATAAATAAATGTATGTAATATAAAAATTTGAAAGTTTTGGAAGATTTCACGATATAATATTACATAAAATACGTGTCGGTAGAAAATATATTAAAGGATGACTGCTTTACTTTATCTGTTACCTATCAATTCATTGATGGCTTTGTTAGTACACGTTTTGTTTAAGGGAATATATTTAATTATTACTGATTTTGTTTTGTATATAAAATGATTGCAAATTGTTATATAAAACTCCATTATGTTAACATAAAGGAACACACCACCACTTGTCTGACTAACATTTTGTTTCATCTTTGACACATTATCAAATCATCGTAGCTCATTAACACATTTCAAGTGACAAATTCATTAAAGTCACAGTTCACTCATTCATCATCATTTTCATAACCAATCATATAGACCGAGTTGTGTTACCGTCGTCTAGAAGTTTTAAACACAAGCTTGATTCAAATCCGTAATCCTTAACACCAATAGAACGTTTGTTGATAATCAAGTTTCAGTCTCATATTCCAAATCTACAAGTATTCACACCGAGTTCATTGTTAACTGAAACATGAATACGTTTTGGTTTTCAGTTTGAACTGGAACAAAATCGAAAACAAAACAAACACCATCTACTATTGCTAATTCGTGATTACTACGTTGCTGTTGTTCAAGAACCGGGCACCATCGACAACCATAATCTCATCATGAAAACTAGACTAATATTCAGGTTACTATAACTGCTTTTCGATTTTAATCTCACACGCACCAACAGACTTCAAAGCGACCATCTTCATCAACCCATTGAAACCCTCACAACCATTTTCTTGTTAGTCTTCTTGGATCCCCAAACACCATCCTCCAACACAACCACAACACCACGAAACCCACCACCACCATTGCAATCAAACCATCATCATCACCTTTATTATTTCGTTCACACTATTCGTTCCAAAGACTTCCTCCTGTCTCGATTCTGTTCCTGTTTGCAACTATAGCCCAAATACCACTTCTATGCTGCGAAAACTAACCTAAGACTATTCGGTATGCTTCCAAATTCGCTGCCGCGGTAGCTATACACGTTTCTCTTTTATACTATTTCTTGACTATACTCGTTTAGTGCCACCAACGAACCAACCATCACAGCTGCACTCATTTTTCTGTTTTAATAATGAAAATACATGATGAAGATGATGATTAAGTTTTATGGCGTGTTCTCTCCTTTTTCGTTTCCTTGAGCCGTGATACGTTGTTGCACATAAATGGGCCACGTCTCCTTTAGAACAAGATGTCAAGAAGTGAGTTGATATTTGCGTGCGATATTTTTTTTCTTTATGCTGGCCGACAAAACAAAATCTGAATATACAAACCCACTTGCTAATGTTGCATTTTTTTTTGTGTTTCATATAAAAAAAAGAAACTAGTGGCTTGATAAAGTGGTGGAGTGCAATTATCAATTTCACCCACTTGTTAAAGTGGGGAGTTGTTATACACTTTTTTTTTGTTATCGAGCTGTGCAAGAATTTCGGCTGAATGAATTTATATATTTGGAGCAGTGAATTCTATTACTTGTTGGGCACAACTCGTTTTTCTATTGGGCCGTGGGAAATACTATTGGGCCGAGAAGTGGTATGAAGTGTGAGGATGAATTTGTGAAGTATGCTGATACAAACATACGTGCACGAATTACTTATATCAATATCAATTTAAAATGTATGTTGGTGATTAAGAGTTGTGAGGTATCGATTAAGATAAGCTATGATGATTATAGATGTTGAGATGATGATGAAGGGTCTGTGGAACGATGATATTAAATCATAATATATGATGAGGAATGTTGGATTATGATGAAGATGCACAATGATGTTGTACGAGAGATAGTTATGATGATAGATATATAAGATGACGATGATAGGATAATTAAAATTTGAGAGAATTATGATCACGGGTTATGATTTATGATTATGATTATGAATTATGGTTATGATTTATGATTATGATTATGAGTTATAATAATGATTATGATCATGAAACGATTATAGTTATGAATATGTTATGAAGAAGATGAAAAGACAAAAAATGGGTTAAATGAATTTAAGGATGTTTGTGTTTAAGCGAGAGGTCTCGGGTTCGAGCCCGGACAGTGGCGTAATTTTTTTTAAGCATGATACTTCAAAGGTAGTATTTTAATTTATTATTATTATGTTATCATTATCATTATCATTATCATTATTATTACGATTATTATTATTTTTATTATTATTATTAACACTATTATTAGTATTATTATTAATATGATTACTAAAACTTTTATCATTAACATTATTATTATCATTATTATTATTAGTTTTATCATTATTAATATCATTAACATTATTATTATTATTATTATTATTATTATTATTATTATTATTATTATTATTATTATTATTCTCATTTTTACGACTAGTAACATTATTATTATTATCATAACTATATTAATATTATTATTATAATAAAAGTTAGTCATATAAAAATATACTTAATAATACTATATTAATATTTTTATAACTTATTTATTTAAAAGTATACAAAATAAATATAGATAACATATAATTTAAGATATAAGATGTAAATAAAATATATATATTTTAATTAAAATTTAGTATAAATTTTAAATATAATTACAACACTAATATACAAATATTATACAATTAATAGATAGAATTATTTGATTCTATGAGTTAATATATACACTTAATATAGGTTCGTGAATCCAAGGCCAACCCTGCATTGTTCAGTTGTTTAATGTCGTTATATGTATTTTTACTACAAAATACAGCATGGTGAGTTTCATCTGATTCCCTTTTTACTCATTACATTTTTGAGCTGAGAATACATGCAAATGCTTTATTAACTGTTTTACAATATTTATATGCGTGAGTTTCATTATTCCCTTTTTAAATGCTTTCGCAATATATATTTTTGGGACTGAGAATACATGCGCTGTTTTTATAACTGTTTTACGAAATAGAAACGAGTAAATGAAACTACATTCTATGGTTGGATTAGTAAATCGAATATTCCCCTTTTTAGTCTGGTAATCTAAGAATTAGGGAACAGACACCCTAATTGACGCGAATCCTAAAGATAGATCTATCGGGCCCAACAAGCCCCATCCAAAGTACCGGATGCTTTAGTACTTCGAAATTTATATCATGTCCGAAGGAGGATCCCGGAATGATGGGGATATTCTTATATGCATATTGTGAATGTCGGTTACCAGGTGTTCAATCCATATGAATGATATTTTTGTCTCTATGCATGGGACGTATGTTTATGAGAAATGGAAATATGAAATCTTGTGGTCTATTAAAAATTATGAAATGATTATTTATGTTAAACTAATGAGCTCACCAACCTTTTGGTTGACACTTGAAAGCATGTTTATTCTCAAGTATGAAAGAAATCTTCCGCTGTGCATTTGCTCATTTTAGAGATATTACTTGGAGTCATTCATGACATATTTCAAAGGACGTTGCATTCGAGTCGTTGAGTTCATCAAAATTATTATTAAGTCAATTATAGTTGGATGTACTATGAAATGGTATGCATGCCGTCAACTTTCGATGTAATGAAAGTTAGTCTTTTAAAAACGAATGCAATATTTGTAAAATGTATCAAATAGAGGTCAAGTACCTCGCGATGTAACCAAATGTAATGTATTCGTCCAGATGGATTAGGACGGGGTATTTCAGTTGGTATCAGAGCGGTGGTCTTAGCGAACCAGGTCTTGCATTAGTGTGTCTAACTGATAGTCGTGAGGATGCATTAGTGAGTCTGGACTTCGACCGTGTCTGCATGTCAAAAGTGTTGCTTATTATTTTTGTCGGAAATCATCTGCTTATCATCCTTAGGAAATTACCTGCTCATTATTCTTAGTCTAGACACGTTTTACTGCATTGACTGCATGTATATTGTATAGACAAAATTCATATCTTAGCGTATCTGCTACTGTAGACTTTGCCTGATTGCTTCCGTAGATTCCTTCGTAACTTATGGAATTTTAGTATTATATATGCATATGTAAATTATGTATTGTAGGGTACTAATCTACATCCTATAATCTATTTCTTATCAAAAAAATCCTTCATCTGATCGTACGAGATGAATCCCTCAACCAGTTCGAATTCCTCGGACTCCGACAACTATTCCGATATGGAGTTTCACCTAAGCTCCGAAAGCAGTGTCACTAGAATGAATCAACCAATTCATCTGATGGGTTCGTAACCTACTTAATCATTGGAGACAAAAAGAAGGTGATCCCTTTCACTAACCGAATTCACCTTTTGGCGAAGAACCTGAAGCACTTACCTGCGAACCTGTTCGCAACACCATTTTCACCCGCATTTCTCGAATATCTCACCACGACTATATCATAACTCAGATTCTAAACCTTATTCATCCGCTCGTTCTGACCGACAATCATCCCGGAGTAATACAAGAAGTCAATGAACTTCGCGCTCTAGTAATTAATTTGGAGAATATGGTGCAAAACGTACCAGCTTCAGCAACATCACCAGCAACAACATCAATACCAGTACCACCAACAACTCAAGTTCACATCATACACCTCAACATCTAATTATGTACCTCGAGCATAATCATCAATCTGCGAATCGTTCTACATCATTTATCTTCGTTCGACATGACGATTATGTAATCTTCAATGTTTTAGAGATTATATATTCTAGTTCTAACGGTAAATCAAATGAGATTAATATTATATTAACTCATTAAATCTATGATTACATCTGAAGAAAATATATCTGTAAGTATATTTTCATAAAGATTATAATTAAAAATTCTTTCGTATAAACTGTTAATGGTGAAAATATTTTAACGAGTAGGTAATACCAGAGGAATATTTAGATTTCACTTTAATAGGTTATACTGTACATTCTTCGAATCTGATTCAACATCCATTTACTATCCTACTTACATCTACAGAGATACAAATCCGTTCATCGCAGAATAACCATCTTTTTTATTCAATTTCATATTTGGATTTTGATTTATCACAATCCAATAAGTGGCATAATGAAGAAAACATTGGACAAAATAAAAGTTGTTAGAAACAAACGAATTAACTAATTGAAATTTTGTTAAGAATCCACGCTAACTGTTCTTAGCTAACTGTTCCTAGCTAACTGATTACATTTTAGTTATCGCAATTTATTTTATCGCAATTTAATTATCGCAATTCTAATTATCGTCATTTAAATTCTGTTATTTACTTTACGCATTTTATTTATCGTCATTTATTTTCTGTATTTATTTTACGCACTTTAAATATCGAGACACGTATACAAGGTTTTGACATATCATCTCGACGCATCTATATATATTATTTAGAATCAACATAGACACTCTATATGCAGTAATGATCGAGTTCTCTATACAGGGTTGAGGTTGATTCTCAAATAATATATATACTTTGAGTTGTGATCGAGTCTGAGACGTATACGGGTCACGACACGTATTAATTAATTCGAATATTATATAGTAACTTATATATGAATTATTATTTGTACACTGCTAACTGTGGGCTATCAACATTGGACAATTAAAATGAATTAAAATATTAATTATAACATATGAAACTAAATAATTCTTCAAGTTTGCCACTTGATTTCATCTTAAATCTCATTTGTATCTTGACAATTCTAATCTGCGTTCAAACCTTTCATGATTCTTGAAAACACCTCAATCGATAGGATGAATCAACCGCACTTCATCTACGGAAGGAAAGAGTGATGCATATAGTTATACACCTGAAAACACTCGGAACCTGAGTAAACATTTAACTCGTAGCTGTGCTAATTCCTTTAGCATTATTATTACCGAAAGTAACTTTGCATCTGCTGTTCGAGATAGCCAGTTTTGTCACAGCGCCAGCAAGACAACTTCGAATTTTCGTACGAAACAACCTTATTATAACGTTGATATATACGCGTGCTCTTTTATTGGTACCAGGGAACCTTTCATATTCCACTATATTACCATCAGTGTTTAATCATCTAAAAACACAATTTTTCCTGAAACCACCTCGGATTAATAACCGATGATTCAGATATCATAGCATTAAATGCAGAGGAAACAGAAAAAAAAAATGGTAGATGGTCTAAACGACCAAAAGTTTGATGATAAAGAAGAAGTGTTAGGAACGCTAAATAGAAAATTGGGTATTGAAAAAAAAAAAAAAAAAAACAGATTGAGCTACCCATGAAGGAGACCAAGGACAAATACAATGACCAAACCCTATATTCAAAGGATTCAAGTAATTCTAGATCCGTTGAAATCTTTAGAGAATATCTTGCTCTGAAGTCATGTTAAAATCTTACGGAAAATCTTTCTCCATCAACCATCGAACTTAGAAATTCCAAAATATCATCATCAATATCTTCGATATTTCTGAGGATATTTTCATAAATATTCTCGTCCGAAATTATATACCTCCTCGTGCTTCCTGTGTATCATTATATTGGAAACACTCAATAGAAAATTTAGTACCGAAAAGCGGATTATGCGAAACTATGAAGGAAGCCGTGACAAATCACAAAGAATAAGTTTGACTTCAAAGAATCTAAATGATTCAGTACCTGCTGAAGTCATTAGCGAATACCTTGCTTTTGACTCCCAACTCTTGCAGACAAATTTTCTTCACCATCCTTCGATATTAGAAATTCCAAGACATCATCATATCTTTCATTATAAATATCCTCCATATTTCTGAAGATATTTTCATAACTATTCTTATCTGAACTCATTAATCTCTTCGTGCTATCAGTGTTACATCATATAGAAACGGTTAGTTTCTATATTCTATAAACTTTTGAGCTTAAAATATGAATGTTATTGAAGTAATGTTGGGAATTGATGCATGAGTTAGTATAATATAATGACACTTGATCAACGTGATTATATTACAGTAAGTCATGCTGAGTTTTTGAATGGAACATGATGATTCACAGATTATAACGCCATCATGTGTCATGTTACATAACTTTTTCATTCTGATTAACTTCTGAACATATCAAGAAAATATATTCTTGATAATTCTATTCTCAGTGATTCTGGTAATTTGACAAATCAAATCGTGCTAATACATTCTTTCTTATATAGAACATGATGTTTATCCGAAATTCCATACTTACGAATTCTGGACCGTTAATCGCTTTACTAGAGGTCGGGAGGATAATAAAAAGGCAAAGAGCTCCAAAATATAAGAGAAAATATTAAGCCCAATAACAACACGGAGGTTACAAACCGTAGTCATTAATAAGAATAGCAACATAAAGACACGGTAGAATTAAGAATAGTATCATCCCAAGGTAATAGTAGAAGTAACCAAATCTTTCTGGTAGAAGATTGAAAAGAAGGATGACAGAAATGATAAATAGGAAAATATCAAGGATTAGAATAGGATGAAGCATTTTACGATCTTTTGGATGTATGAACTAAGAAAGAAAGTATAGGAATGATGGGAATAATGAAACGAAAGAGCTTAATTTATAGTGGAAATATCAGACAGAGTAATCAATGCAGATCACCGTATTTAATTATAGAGATCTTATTTTCCTTACTCGTCGAAGAATCAAATCTTATAAATTTCGAAGATTTTCTTTTAAATCCCTGGAATTCCAGAATTCCACCAAGACAACGTCAAAAGTAAAGAAACACCTTATTTTCTAAATTCAATCATGACTACGTCAAAATTTAAATCTCTATCTCAATCTTTTGTGATAGCTTCATTCGTACTCTTCAAATAATCAAATTATTTTATCCATATTACTCAATGATGATAAAACTCTTTTGATCAGCTCATATTGTCAGGAAAACATATTTATTGTTAGCCATGACGACCTCACTCAAATTTCGGGACGAAATTTATTTAACGGGTAGGTACTGTGATGACCCGGGAATTTCCGACCAAATTTAAAATTAATCTTTATATGATTTCGATACGATAAGCAATGTATGTAATGTTAAATTTAGAAAATTTTGTAAACGATGTTCATATATTCAATTGACCTTCGACTGCCCTCGACGATTCACGAACAATTAAGTGTAAATAGATATGTGTGTATGTATTTATAAATAATAATTTGAAATATAATTTGAAGTATTATATGTTATTGTTACTAAAATTAATAAAATAAAATAGGATATTTTAATAATTATTATTATTATTTAGAATATATATATATATATATATATATATATATATATATATATATATATATATATATATATATTAAATATAAGTGATTTCGAGCCTAATTTGTAAACGTCAGTAACACTCAGTTGTCATTTCGTTAGTGTTCATATAGATTTAATACATACTTATAAAGATTTAAAATAAAAGTTAGTCCGTAAATAGATTACAGAGATGATAGGTTTGATAGAAATATTTATCTTTTTAGTTTGAATTTTATTACTCTGTACAGATTTCTTGGATTTAAAAAAAAATAAAAATAAAAATAAATAGGACGAACCTTTTTGATCAGGTTTTACAGAGTTGATGAACGAAATAAATAAATGTATGTAATATAAAAATTTGAAAGTTTAGGAAGACTTCACGATATAATATTACATAAAATACGTGTCGGTAGAAAATATATTAAAGGATGACTGCTTTACTTTATCTGTTACCTATCAATTCATTGATGGCTTTGTTAGTACACGTTTTGTTTAAGGGAATATATTTAATTATTACTGATTTTGTTTTGTATATAAAATGATTGCAAATTGTTATATAAAACTCCATTATGTTGACATAAAGGAACACACCACCACTTGTCTGACTAACATTTTGTTTCATCTTTGACACATTATCAAATCATCGTAGCTCATTAACACATTTCAGGTGACAAATTCATTAAAGTCATAGTTCACTCATTCATCATCATTTTCATAACCAATCATATAGACCGAGTTGTGTTACCGTCGTCTAGAAGTTTTAAACACAAGCTTGATTCAAATCCGTAATCCTTAACACTAATAGAACGTTTGTTGATAATTAAGTTTCAGTCTCATATTCCAAATCTACAAGTATTCACACCGAGTTCATTGTTAACTGAAACATGAATACGTTTTGGTTTTCAGTTTGAACTGGAACAAAATCGAAAACAAAACAAACACCATCTACTATTGCTAATTCGTGACTACTACGTTGCTGTTGTTCAAGAACCGGGCACCATCGACAACCATAATCTCATCATGAAAACTAGACTAATATTCAGGTTACTATAACTGTTTTTCAATTTTAATCTCACACACACCAACAGACTTCAAAGCGACCATCTTCATCAACCCATTGAAACCCTCACAACCATTTTCTTGTTAGTCTTCTTGGATCCCCAAACACCATCCTCCAACACAACCACAACACCACGAAACCCACCACCACCATTGCAATCAAACCATCATCATCACCTTTATTATTTCGTTCACACTATTCGTTCCAAAGACTTCCTCCTGTCTCGATTCTGTTCCTGTTTGCAACTATAGCCCAAATACCACTTCTATGCTGCGAAAACTAACCTAAGACTATTCGGTATGCTTCCAAATTCGCTGCCGTGGTAGCTATACACATTTCTCTTTTATACTATTTCTTGACTATACTCGTTTAGTCCCACCAACGAACCAACCATCACAGCTGCATTCATTTTTCTGTTTTAATAATGAAAATACATGATGAAGATGATGATTAAGTTTTATGGCGTGTTCTCTCCTTTTTCGTTTCCTTGAGCCGTGATACGTTGTTGCACATAAATGGGCCACATCTCCTTTAGAACAAGATGTCAAGAAGTGAGTTGATATTTGCGTGCGATATTTTTTTTCTTTATGCTGGCCGACAAAATAAAATCTGAATATACAAACCCACTTGCTAATGTTGCATTTTTTTTGTGTTTCATATAAAAAAAAAAGAAACTAGTGGCTTGATAAAGTGGTGGAGTGCAATTATCAATTTCACCCACTTGTTAAAGTGGGGAGTTGTTATACACTTTTTTTTTTGTTATCGAGCTGTGCAAGAATTTCGGCTGAATGAATTTATATATTTGGAGCAGTGAATTCTATTACTTGTTGGGCACAACTCGTTTTTCTATTGGGCCGTGGGAAATACTATTGGGCCGAGAAGTGGTATGAAGTGTGAGGATGAATTTTTGAAGTATGCTGATACAAACATACGTGCACGAATTACTTATATCAATATCAATTTAAAATGTATGTTGGTGATTAAGAGTTATGAGGTATCGATTAAGATAAGCTATGATGATTATAGATGTTGAGATGATGATGAAGGGTCTGTGGAACGATGATATTAGATCATAATATATGATGATGAATGTTGGATTATGATGAAGATGCATAATGATGTTGTACGAGAGATAGTTATGATGATAGATATATAAGATGACGATGATAGGATAATTAAAATTTGAGAGAATTATGATCACGGGTTATGATTTATGATTATGATTATGAATTATGGTTATGATTTATGATTATGATTATTAGTTATAATAATGATTATGATCATGAAACGATTATAGTTATGAATATGTTATGAAGAAGATAAAAAGACAAAAAGTGGGTTAAATGAATTTAAGGATGTTTGTGTTTAAGCGAGAGGTCTCGGGTTCGAGCCCGGACAGTGGCGTAATTTTTTTTAAGCATGATACTTCAAAGGTAGTATTTTTATTTATTATTATTATGTTATCATTATCATTATCATTATCATTATTATTACGATTATTATTATTTTTATTATTATTATTAACACTATTATTAGTATTATTATTAATATGATTACTAAAACTTTTATCATTAACATTATTATTATCATTATTATTATTAGTTTTATCATTATTAATATCATTAACATTATTATTATTATTATTATTATTATTATTATTATTATTATTATTATTATTATTATTATTATTATTATTATTATTATTATTATTATTATTCTCATTTTTACGACTAGTAACATTATTATTATCATAACTATATTAATATTATTATTACAATAAAAGTTAGTCATATAAAAATATACTTAATAATACTATATTAATATTTTTATAACTTATTTATTTAAAAGTATACAAAATAAATATAGATAACATATAATTTAAGATATAAGATGTAAATAAAATATATATTTTTTAATTAAAATTTAGTATAAATTTTATATATAATTACAACACTAATATACAAATATTATACAATTAATAGATAGAATTATTTGATTCTATGAGTTAATATATACACTTAATATAGGTTCGTGAATCCAAGGCCAACCCTGCATTGTTCAGTTGTTTAATGTCGTTATATGTATTTTTACTACAAAATACAGCATGGTGAGTTTCATTTGATTCCCTTTTTACTCATTACATTTTTGAGCTGAGAATACATGCAAATGCTTTATTAACTGTTTTACAATATTTATATGCGTGAGTTTCATTATTCCCTTTTTAAATGCTTTCGCAATATATATTTTTAGGACTGAGAATACATGCGCTGTTTTTATAACTGTTTTACGAAATAGACACGAGTAAATGAAACTACATTCTATGGTTGGATTAGTAAATCGAATATGCCCCTTTTTAGTCTGGTAATCTAAGAATTAGGGAACAGACACCCTAATTGACGCGAATCCTAAAGATAGATCTATCGGGCCCAACAAGCCCCATCCAAAGTACCGGATGCTTTAGTACTTCAAAATTTATATCATGTCCGAAGGAGGATCCCGGAATGATGGGGATATTCTTATATGCATATTGTGAATGTCGGTTACCAGGTGTTCAATCCATATGAATGATATTTTTGTCTCTATGCATGGGACGTATGTTTATGAGAAATGGAAATATGAAATCTTGTGGTCTATTAAAAATTATGAAATGATTATTTATATTAAACTAATG
Source organism: Rutidosis leptorrhynchoides (assembly GCF_046630445.1). Taxonomy (NCBI): domain Eukaryota; kingdom Viridiplantae; phylum Streptophyta; class Magnoliopsida; order Asterales; family Asteraceae; genus Rutidosis; species Rutidosis leptorrhynchoides. The sequence goes on from NC_092336.1 coordinate 225,328,234, forward strand.
AACTCACCAACCTTTTGGTTGACACTTGAAAGCATGTTTATTCTCAGGTATGAAAGAAATCTTTCGCTGTGCATTTGCTCATTTTAGAGATATTACTTGGAGTCATTCATGACATATTTCAAAGGACGTTGCATTCGAGTCGTTGAGTTCATCAAAATTATTATTAAGTCAATTATAGTTGGATGTACTATGAAATGGTATGCATGCCATCAACTTTCGATGTAATGAAAGTTAGTCTTTTAAAAACGAATGCAATATTTGTAAAATGTATCATATAGAGGTCAAGTACCTCGCGATGTAACCAAATGTAATGTATTCGTCCAGATGGATTAGGACGGGGTATTTCATGGCACAAGGTCCTGTCTTTGACCATGGTATGCAACCACCGTTCTTACGGTTGACACCCGATTTGGTTCAGGTGACCTAATGAATTCCAAGTGAATTTCTAGGATTTTACGTTCAATGGTAATGAACGCATTAAAAATGGGTTTTCAGAAAACAAATCGGTTTTAATTTGATCAAAATATTTTCTCGTTCAAGCTCGAGTTTAGATATCATTGAATTCCATGAGTTTGAATTCTCAATCTTTAAGGTCAATCTCAAGGATTGAGTAATATCAGTCTTAAAAGCTGATTTTTGATCTTTTAAGGAGATTATCCTTTCTGGGGGTCTGATTCATTAGTCTTATCAAGCTAATTTGCACGGCGTCCTCCCCATTTTACGAGACATATCCTCTCATGGTTAGGATAAGTCTGACCACTTGGCGACCCTGTTTGATGCTGAGGTCCGTGGATTTTCTGCTGATTTTAGAGATGACTTTTCTAGATTTTTCGTCAACCTACAGCTGGTCTGGACAACAACTTCCTGACCTAAATCAAGAAGCGCGTGTCTTTTTCGGAAGACTTTACTTCCTTTTAATGATGGTATTGATTCATCTTGTAGATCCATCTTTTCTTTTATCTTTATTATAATATTGCGGGTAAAACGGTCAATTTAATCCAAAACAAAAGCACCTGCAATAACTTTACAGAAACATGTGATAGATAGTTTTTTAATTGAATAACTTGGTACATTCTCCCCACACTTAGGTTCTTTCTTTGCCTTTTTATTCTCCTTTATTCCATTTTAAATAAATTCAAGTGTTTTAAGGTGTTTCTCAATTTATGTCCTTTCCGAGGTAACGATAATTTCGGTATTAACACCTAGTTTTCATCGTTCAAAAATATGTATAAACATGATTTTGAATTCATTTATTTGAAAATTTTGAAAAATTTTACTAGAATTGGGTAGTCAGTATATAAGACTAGGGCTGTTTTTTATTATCAGAGAGCACTAGATTCAAATACAACTACTGCATTACTAGTATTTTTAATGGTAACCAAGTGTTTAAATTTTAAATTTTTTTTTTAAAAAATCCGAAAGAATTTAACCCCTTCCCACATTTAAGATCTTGCAATGCCCTCATTTGCAAGAAATCAGTAACAATTTAAAATATTGAGGGTGATTAGCGTAGAAAAATGATTAAATTTTACCAAAGTTTCCAAACATATTGGCGTTTGTTTGTTGAATGATAAATGGTGCACATCATTTGTTCATTTCGTCTTATTGTTACATCACATTTGTTTTTCATTTTGTCGTCAAAATCATTAGCTTTTGCTGAACTTAATGCCAGTCTTTGAAAATGAGTTGTTTTACCCTGTTGTGTACAATTGACAATATACATACATACAAATATAAACATGCATGATAATTTGAAATGGGACTTAAAATCCCACTTTCAAATCAAATATGAAATATTAGTACCAAATAATAAAAATATTAAACAATACATTAATGTATCACAATATCATATGTTTAAACATAAATAAATAAAAATAATAAAAATTATAGAAATCATCAACAGGAACTATATCAATATGGATAGGGGTTCCAGTTCATGTTGTCGTTCGGGTTCCATGGTTGGTGATAGGTGTACTGGTAGGCCTGGTTAGGGTCGTAGAGAGTATATGGTAGTCTCATCTCGGGCTGATGTGGAGGATAGTAAGCGGGTCGGGTTGGTACGTAGTGATCCTGAGGTGACAGTCGGCTCATGATCTGACGCTGATGATAGTCCCATCTATCATGCTGTCGTTGCCTGGAATGCTCGTAATCATTCCGGGCTTGCCACTGCTCCATCCGACTAAATCTCTCCCCGTTTGTCATATCTACCTCATCTACACGCTGGTAGACGTCAGTCATAGCCTCCCTAATGACATCCCTAATGTCATCCGCTTCCTCCATTTCCTCATCTGATCCTCTCTCTACCTGTGGATGACGACCTTCATAGGGTACTGCCTGGTTTCGTCTGCTCTTTAATACCTTAACACCCTGATAGAACTTCAATCCTAAAGGCTCAACCTGTTCCCTACATTTCAAAAGTGGATCCCCTTGGTCCCTATCTACACCCAAATACTCTCCAATGAGAGTAACAAAAATACCTCCTCCTATTATTCCCCTTTCTTGTATTCCTTCTACCATCTTAGACAAATAAAAACCAACACAGTAAGGGATATTAACAAAGCCTCTTGGGTCTCGAATACACTTTAGGTAAAATAAATCATGTAAGGTCATTTTCTCCTTGTTGTGACCTCTCTGTGTAATCGAGTTAGCCAAAAATCTATGAATTATACGAAGCTCGGCTTTGTTATTATGTAAGTAGGAGTGTTTTTCTCCCAGCGTAAAAATATTATAATCTGACATACGCCTCCAGATGGCGTTCGCGTCAAAATTCCTATCTACCCTTTCACCACGATAAATCAAATTCATACAATCGGGTAGTAGTAATTCACCAGGAGTATATATCTGCAAAGCCCTGGCCATGTCCAGCATGGACATCCAGTACATCATACGGCCAAGTATAAATCTAAGAAAACTTCTATCATCTAATCTATCTACATCTGCATTTAACGCTATAGTACTCATAAGCTCAATGCACCATTCCTTATATACAGGTCTACGAATGGTGAATAAACGTTCCCAATCGTGAAAAGAAGAGCTGCCATACCTTTGGATCAAATGCTATCTAACTGAGTTAGCAATTTGGACCCTTTCCAAAGGCTCCCGATCGATTACCCTTGGCACTTCTACATTTTTCGATATCAGTTTGAATTTGTTACTTTGATATGTTGGGTAATCTCTCCAGCTTCTATCGAATCTCAGATTAGGATGCAACGTGTGTTCAGGAATCGTTGGGTATTCTACTGGCGGATGCATCAGAAATACTATAAAGGCATCAACAAATTGTAGCGGATCATAATAAGGAACGTGTTCATCAGGTTGTTGTTGTGGTTCCTGCTGTTGCTCCGGTTCAGGTTCATATTGCATTTCTGGTTCAGGTTCTGGAGCAGGTTGCCTGGAAGATGATGTTGCATCATCAGTATCTGTAAATCTCTACAAAATACATCAAACACAAAATTTGTGCATCCAAATATGCATCAGTGTTAGCAAAATAACAAATTGAAACAATTACAATAACATGTTAAATCAAAATTAAACTTATACACATTTTCACAATTTTTACAATTCTACACTTTTTCAAATAAGCATATATGAAAATGTTTACAAAGTTCATAAGCATTTAACTCAAATAACATGTTAAAACAACCATTACTAGTAATTAAACAAGTTTCAAATGGCATTTACATCAATTTAATCAAGTTCATGAATTTTATACCTAAAAAGTCCACTTTAATTCTCAAAAATCATGTTTAGGATCAAAGTTTGGATCATTTAGCTACCTAAACATGTTATACTACTTAATTTAGCAATAATTCATGATAAAAATCGGCCATAACCTGTTTATATCAAAAAGCCCCAAATTGCTCAAGAACACAAACCCTAGATTTCTAAAATTTTTGAAGTTTTTGGCTTCAAATCATGTTAAATAGCATCAATCTAGGTTATACATGCATAAAATATTAACAATTTAATACTAATTACACTAGAAATTAACAAAATCAAATTAGGTAAATTATAGCTCAAGAACACTAAAAATCAAATTTAAAGAGGTTTAGGGGTGAAATTTTTACCTTCTTTGAAAAGCTTCTGAACAATTTCATGATTAGAGCGAGAAATTTGACGAATTATGGTGAAAAATTGCGAATTTTAGAGGTGATTTTTGGGTTATTTTCGTGTATATGTGTGTGTGTTGTGGTGAAGACAGACTCGTCTGTCTATTTGATCTGCCCAGATATTCTGCCTCATGCGATCGCATGAGGGTACAGGCCAAACCCCATGCGATTGCATGGGGGTCTGTATATATATATATATATATATATATATATATATATATATATATATATATATATATATATATATATATATATATATATATATATAAATATATTTTTTTTTATAAAAACCTTTACTAATAAAACATTTAATTAATTAAAAATTAAAATTTTGTTTCTTTTTTAGGATGAGGGCGTTTCGGATCGTTAGACTAGTCCGTCCCTCGACAAAATTTTAAAATTTGTCATTTTTAAGCGCAGTTTTAAAAGCAAAGATTTTTGGGTTTTTTGAATGTTTTTGGCATACTTTAATTCAATAAGATTAAAAATAATGATAATAAAAGTTCTCGTCCCTCCCTTGTGTGATGACCCGGAAATTTCCGACCAAATTTAAACTTAATCTTTATATGGTTTCGTCACGATAAGCAAAGTCTGTAATATCGAAACCTAAAACTTTGAACTATGTTTATATATATACATTTGACCTTTGCCTATTTCCGACGATTCACGAACCATTATTGTAAGTATTATATGTATATTGAAATATATAAAAATATATAGATATTAAAAAAATTCAATTATGATATAAGCATCACATAGTTGATAATATAAAAGGGTTATATATAAAATGAAATTACAAGTTAAAAATATATTTGTATAATATTATTTTTATTATTAATATTAATATCAATATCAATATTATTTTTATGTATATATTATAATCGTAATGTAAATATTATCAGTTATTATTATTGTTATTATCAAATTCACCAAAATTATTATTATTATTATGACTTATTATTAATATTATTATTATTAATATTATTATTAATTATTATTAACACATTATTAATTATTAATCAAATATAATTTATAAAAGCAAAATTTCGTGAATCCAGTTGTTATCACCCTTTATTTAATTGTACCTAATTGACTACTTGACATTGAGAGGAACAAAACTTTAACAGGAAACTTACAAGAATCTGTTTCTTATCCACATCCACACTTTATTAGTTTTGTTTGTGTCACCAAATTACTCGATATCCCCTTCAGCAAATTGTACGAATAGATTAGAAAGCAGATACCTATTATTATTTTTAATAGTCCCATTCTATCTACTATTAATTTAATTCTATCTACATATTATAGTATATATGTACATATGCATTTGAAATATGGAAGACACATATCTATAACTCTATTTATGTTTGTTTAATCTCTTCATCATCTTGTTTAAGCAACACCGAAACACCAACATCAATAACCTTAAACCCATCACCATTCTCATACACCAACGACCACCTTTATGATTAGTTTCTTTTTTATGTTCAACTCCGGCTACAACCATCACTAACCTTTACTTCTTGTTTTGTTGTTGCCATTATTTCGGATTCAACAATCATCCGAGAACCATCTCACCTTTCAAACAACGTAAACCATTTTTTTATTTAATCGTAAACAACAAATCATGAAATATGAAATATATTTTTATATTCTTCGATCAAACCCACAACCATAACTTGTGATTTCGGTTACTCTCTTCGTCTTACTGCAGTTAGCAGCTGAAACACCAACCACCACCTGGCAGACCAAAATCATCGAACCCTTTAACTACCATTTTTTTCTCTGTCAAACCCAACTGTGAACTACTACCATTCCTTCTTGCTCGAATACAATCATGGATAAGTTCTTTGCTTGTTATACTTTGGACAACCAAATTATGATGTTTACTTTATTAAGAAGTAGTCATGATGAATCTACAAAACTAACGTGGGGAACAAAGAGAATCATAGTGATTAAATTACTTCACACATGAGGTTGTATGTTCTTTTCCTTCTTTCTTTTCGTTGTCCAAGAACCCCACCACATCACCACTTGTTAAATTTAAGTTTAATTTTGATATTTGATCATAGTAAATAAACTGTAAATATATAAGAGTTGGAGATTGGGCAGACATCCGTATCAAACTCCTTTGGGCTGAATTATTTAATCACTAGATGGGCTTCGATATAGTTGTTTATTTGGGCCGTAAGGATTTAGACATTTAAACTTGGGGCACATTTTCTTTAAACTGTGATCCAGTCCCCGATTCAGTTGAACTAAACGAATGATGATGTTTACGGCCAATAAAGATGATGCATATGATGATGGATATAATGATGATAAGTAAGATAATGATGCGTAATGATGTTATGTGATGATGAGGATCACGAATGATGTAATGATGATGTTTACGCGAAGAAGACGATGAGTAGTATTATTGATGATGGTGATATGATGTACGATACATGATTATGTGAAGAGGGTGAAGGAACGATGGGAATGATGGAACAAAGATCGATTGATACCTGTTTTGTTAGAACCCCGAAAACTATTACATCAGATATTTATTTTTTTTCTTTTTCTGTCGCTAACATCCCAACACAGAAACCCTTTGTTTTGTTTAATGGATTTTGGGTCAAGAGTTCTGTTGGGCCGAGACTTATTTATTGATGGGCTGTAAATTGATGAAGATAGAGAAAATAATAAGGGTTAATAAATATTATGTTTGTAATATTCCAGAAAATCACGAAATAGATGGGGGGTTAGGAGTGTTTGTGTTTAATCTAGAGGTCGCGGGTTCGAGTCCCATTCGCAGCAGCTTATTTTTTTAAGCCTTTCCCCTTTAAGGTAGTTACTTCATTTATCATCATCATTATTATTATTATTATTATTATTATTATTATTATTATTATTATTATTATTATTATTATTATTATTATTATTATTATTATTATTATTATTATTATTATTATTATTATTATTATTATTATTATTATATTATTATTATTATTATTATTATTATTATAATTATAATAATAATAATTATTATTAGTATTAATATTATTACCATTGTAATTATTATTATCATCAAGAAAGTATTATGATATTTATATAAATGAGAAGTTAGTAAAATACGATTATGATATAAGTTATTATAAATCTTAATCAAAAATATAATTTTGTATGTAGGTTAAAAATAATAATAACTAAGTTATGATCATAGATTAACTATAAGTATGATTATCATATATATGTAAATTTAATATAATTACAGTAAATATATTATTATTATTATTATTACCATTAAGATTATTATTATTAGAATTAACATTATTAATATTATTATTAGTATTATTATTATTATTATTATTATTATAAAAATTAGTATTTTCAGTATCACTATTAAGATTATTATTATTAATTTACTAAATACATGTTATGTATATATAAGAAAAATATATTTATTACATATAACTTAACTACATTGATATTTTATAACAAATACAAATTATCTATCTAGTATATATAAAAATAAATATATTTAATTAAGTTATTAATGAAATACATAATTTATTAAGATAACATTTATAATATATATAAACTAGTTCGATTACTATTTGGTGTTAATATATATATATACTGGATATAGGTTCGTGAATCCGAGGCCAACCCTGCATTGTTCAATGTCGTCATATGTATTTTTACTACAAAATACAGTATGGTGAGTTTCATTATTCCCTTTTTAATTGCTTTGCAATTAACATTTTTGGGCTGAGAATACATGCGCTGTTTTATAACTGTTTTATGAAATGAATACAAATACTAAAACTGATTTTGCGTGAGTTTCATTTGCTCCCTTTTTAAATGCTTTTACAATATATATTTTTTTGGGACTGAGAATACATGTGTTGCTTTTATAACTGTTTTACGAAATAGACACAAGTAATTGAAACTACATTATATGGTTGAATGATCGAAATCGAATATGCCCATTTTTAGTCTGGTAATCTAAGAATTAGGGAACAGACACCCTAATTGACGCGAATCCTAAAGATAGATCTATCAGGCCCAACAAGCCCCATCCAAAGTACCGGATGCTTTAGTACTTTGAAATTTATATCATGTCCGAAGGAGGATCCCGGAATGATGGGGATATTCTTATATGCATATTGTGAACGTAGGTTACCAGGTGTTCAATCCATGAATGATATTTTTGTCTCTATGCATGGGACGTATGTTTATGAGAAATGGAAATATGAAATCTTGTGATCTATTAAAATGATGAAGATGATTATTTATGCTAAACCTATGAATTCACCAACCTTTTGGTTGACACTTGGAGGCATGTTTATTCTCAGGTGTTAAAGAAATCTTCCGCTGTGCATTTGCTCATTTTAGAAACATTATTTGGAGTCATTCATGGTATTGATGTGCTGCGAGGTGTATATAAAATAGTTATTATTTTACTAGGAAAACACTATTAAATACGATACAATTTTACACAAGATATTTATTTATTTATAGAATGGATATACTTAAACCTTGCTACAACACTTATAGGCAGTGTACCTAATCGTACAGTAGTGTAGTTTTTAGTAAGTCCGGTTCGTTCCACAGGGAAATCTTTAAACAAAGCTCAACGCTATATTAGTTTACTTTTATAAAAATACAAATATATATATAAGTAATATTATTATTATAAAGGGGGGTTTTTACCGTTTAATGACCGGTTTGTCGATTTTAAAACTTTAGTCGCAGTTAAAACCTAATGTAAAATATAAAATAAATACAAGACTTAAATTAAAGCGTAAAGTAAATAACAATAATGAAATTGCGAATAATAAAATTGCGATAATTAAAAAGTACGATAATTAAAAGTGCGATTAAATAACAATAAATAAAAGTGCGATAATTAGAAGTGCAATTAAATATAAAATAAAGGAAATTAAATATGAAATAAAAGAATTATGCTTATTTAAACTTCCGTAATCATGATGTTTGACGTGTTGATTTTAGTTTTATGCCCATGGGTTAATTGTCCTTTGTCCTGGATTATTCAATATGTCCGTCTGGTTTTTGTCCATAACAGTCCATCAGTCATAAATATAAATTGCAAGTGTCCTTGTCAAATTATTATTATACCCGAAGTTAAATATTCCAACTAATTGGGGATTCGAATTGTAACAAGGTTTTAATACTTTGTTTAATGAATACACCAGGTTATCGACTGCGTGTAAACCAAGGTTTTACTACTTTGTTAACAATTACACCAATTACCCTTGAATGTAATTTCACTCCTGTTTTAATTATTCTAGTGGCTATTAATTCATTCCCGTGTCCGGTTAAATGAACGATTATTCATACATATAAATACCCCGCCCATCGTGTCCGATTGAGTGTATATGGTAATTTATAGGGACGCCCAATTGTAAATCTTTATATTAACATTAACAAACTTTCATTTAGTTAAACAAATATAAAGCCCATTAATAGCCCATAGTCTAATTTCCACAAGTGTCGTTCTTTTGTCCAAACCCCAATTATGGTACAAAGCCCAATTACCCAATTTTAGTAATTAGCCCAACATCATGATTACTTCGTTTTAAATAAGCATAATAATAACTTAGCTACGAGACATTAATGTAAAAAGGTTGAACATAACTTACAATGATTAAAAATAGCGTAGCGTTACACGGACAGAATTTCGACTTACACCTTTACAACATTCGCTAACATACCCTTATTATTAGGATTTAAAATTAAAATTAAAATTAAAATATAAATTATATATATATATTACGTATATATTGAGAGAGAGATGAAAATAAGATATGAAATTTGATCAGAATTCGGTTGGCTTTATAGCCAGAGTTGAAAATTGGGGCTCCGCGACTCGCGGCAAAATGCCCTTAAAACTCCGCGAGTCGCGGAGATGTATTTACAGCTCACACCCTTGGAGTTTCTTGCTGCCGACGGTTTTTAATATATATATATATATAATATATATAATTAATATAATTAATTATATATTATATTATATTTATATACATAGTTAACTTGTAATTTTTAGTCCGTTGCGTCGAGCGTTAAGAGTTGACTCTAGTCCCGGTTCCGGATTTTCGAACGTCCTCGCGTACAATTTAATATCTTGTACTTTGCGTTTTGAATCTTGTACTTCTGTAATTTCGAGACGTTTCTTATCAATAATTGGAACCTTTTTGATTGTCTTTTGTTCTTTTGAGCTTTTTGGTCGTTTGCGTCTTCAATTCGTCGAATCTGTCTTTTGTCTTCACCTTTTATTATTTAAACGAATATCACTTGTAAATAGAATAATTGCAACTAAAAGCTTGTCTTTCTTGAGGAATAATGCTATGAAATATATGTTCGTTTTTAGCATTATCAAATATTCCCACACTTGAGCGTTGCTTGTCCTCAAGCAATATTGTCTTGAAATACTAGAATCACTTCTTTATTCTTCACACTTTGTACATCAGTGATTTCTATACGGCGGTATAAACTATGGTAGTAACGATATGGTTTACAGTCCCACATGACTATAAAAATTTAGATCCATTAAGGAAATTGGATCTTTATGAAAACATTTGATCTTTTGAAAATTAAATCTAGTTTTTACCCTAGATAAGTTTTCCGGAATAACCCTTTACCGGTGTTTGCAAAATATTTTTGTGGGTTTGGTGGGTTTCAGATTTGAAAATTTTAGCTCAAAACTTGCGGTTTTGTGTCACCCACTTGCTAACCTTGTATTTGGAAAGCAACACGTCCAGTTTACTTGTTCCGTATATTACCTTTCGGCAAACTACCGTCCGGTTGTAAAGGAAAGCGTTGAACAAGCAACTGTTAAGGCAATGTCCCGTGACATGCTTTTGATTATGGTCTATAACGTTTCGGACGCAATTACTATCCTTGGTAGGAGCAATAGTAAAGCTCACCCTTATAATTTTTTCGGTCTGGCACAAGGTCCTGTCTTTGACCACTATGCAACCACCGTTCTTACGGTTGACACCCGATTTAGTTCAGGTGACCTAATGAATTCCAGGTGAATTCCTAGGATTTTACGTTCAATGGTAATGAACGCATTGAAAATAGGGTTTTCAGAAAACAAATCGGTTTGTAATTTTTGATCAAAATATTTTCTCGTTCAAGCTCGAGTTTAGATATCATTGAATTCCATGAGTTTGAATTCTCAATCTTTAAGGTCAATCTCTAGGATTGAGTAATATCAGTCTTAAAAGCTGATTTTTAATCTTTAAGGAGATTATCCTTTCTGGGGATCTGATTCATTAGTCTTATCAAGCTAATTTGCACGGTGCCTCCCCATTGTACGAGATAAATCCTTCTCATGGTTAGGATAAATCTGACCACTTGGCGACCCTGTTTGATGCTGAGGTCCGTGGATTTCCTGCTGATTTTAGTGATGACTTTTCTAGATTTTTCGTCAACCTACAGCTGGTCTGGACGACAACTTCATGACCTAAATCAAGAAGCGCGTGTCTTTTTCGGAAGACTTTACTTCCTTTTAATGATGGAATTGATTCATCGTGTAGATCCATCTCTTCTTTTCTTTCATTGGGTAAAACAGTTTAGTTTAGTCCAAAGCAAAAGTATTTTCAGTTATTTGTTACAAATATATGTGGCATATGTTTAAAATAACTTGGTAAATTTTCCCACACTTGGCTTTTTATTTTTCTTTTTATCGTCCTCTATTCCATTTTAAATGAATTTTAACATTTTAGTTTGTTTCTCAATTTATGTCCTTTCCGAGGTAACAATAATTTCGGTGTTAAAACCTAGTTTTATCGTTCATAAATATGTATAAACATGATTTGAATTCATTTAATTGAAAATTTTTACTAGAATTGGGTAGTCAGTATATAAGACTAGGGCTGTTCTTTTTTATCAGAGAGCACTAGATTCTAATACAACTACTGCTTTACTAGTATTTTTAATGGTAACCAAGTGTATAAAGTAAAAAATTTTTAAAATCCGAAAGAATTTAACCCCTTCCCACACTTAAGATCTTGCAATGCCCTCATTTGCAAGAAATCAGTAACAATTTAAATTATTGAGGGTGATTTGTGTGAAAATGATTAAATTTTTACCAAAGTTTCCAAATATATTGGCGTTTGTTTGCTGAATGATAAATGGTGCACATCATTTGTTCATTCCGTCTTGTTGTTATTTCACATATATTTTGCATCTTGTCGTCAAAATTAGTTGCTTTTGCTGAACTTAATGCCAGTCTTTGAAAATGCGTTGTTTTACCCTGTTGTGTACATAAGATAAACTGCAAACATATATACATATTTTTGAAGTTTGGTTTATTACCCCACATTCAAAAATTATTAAAATCTAAGAATAAAAGTTAGATAATTATAAAAATGATTACAATATTAACAAAAGTATTAAACATATCAATAATTACAAATTACAAAATAAAAAAAATAAGTAAACTAAGGATGATATTGGTACCAATAGGGGTTCCACGCATAACCATAAGTGCTATAGAATGCTTCGGCAGGGTCATACGTAGGATATGGTGGCTGCATCTCTATCGACCAAGGAGGGAAGACGGGTTTCGGTGTAGGAATATAGTTTCTACCTATATGTTGGCAATGCGCTATGATCTGGTTCTGATGAACTTGCCAATCTTCAAATGCTCTCTGTCTAGCATTTTCGTATTCCTGAGAAGCTATAAACCTATGCATTTCTTGCATCTCATTCCCCCCTCCTACATTACCTTGCTGCTGGTTTCTCTCTACCTGTGGATGTCTACCATTGTATCGTACTGCGGCGTTATTTCGCCGCTTCAAAACTTTCGCACCATGGTATACATTTAAACCTATAGTGTCGCGGGGTTCCGGCTCTTCTACTAATAATCCCCCCCGACTTATATCCACACCGAGATATTCACCAATCAAAGTAATAAAAATACCACCTCCTATTATGCTATGTGGACGCATCCCCCGAACCATAGCTGATAAATAATAACCCACACAATATGGTATACTTACAGCGCTGTGTGGGTCTCGAATACACATATGGTAAAACAAATCTTGTTCATTTACCTTTTCTTTGTTCTTACCCCTTTGTGTAATCGAATTGGCTAAAAACCTATGTATCACTCTTAATTCGGCTCTATCTATATCCAAATAAGAGTAGTTTCCCCCTTTGAAATGGTGATGGCTTGTCATTTGACTCCACACACCGTGTGTATCAAAATTCTCATCTATCTTTCTACCGTTTAGTATCAATCCTCTACAATCGGCAGACGCTAATTCCTCAGGCGTATATATACGTAAAGCCTGAGCCATGTCCAGTAAAGACATGTGGCGCATCGAACCGCCTAACAAAAATCTAATAAAAGAACGATCGGTTAAACTAGCTACCCGATCATTCAACTCTATACTACATAACAACTCTTCACACCATACTTTATATACAGGTCTGCGTATGGTGAATAAACATATCCAGTCATTAAAAGAAGAATTACCATACCTCTGTACCAGTAATTCCCTAATTGGCCCGGCCAATTCTACAGCTTCTAAGGGTCCCCATTCTATGACCCTCGGTACCTCAACAACCTTGGAATGAAGAGTATGCAAACCCCGTTGATATTTTGGATAATCTATCCAAAGTCTGTCAAATCTCAGGTTCGGGTGCAACTGTTCCAAGTGCATATCTGAAAAGGTCATGACTGGATGAGGTACATCCTGCTTGTAGTAGTTATCTACCTCCTGTTGTTCCAAGTTCTCAGCAGGAGCATGGCGGGCTTGGGATGAAGATTCACCCTTTTCATTCTGCAAAACACATCAAACACAAATTTTGTGCATCCAAATATGCATTAGTGTCAGCAAAATCATCAATCAAAATAATTACAATGACATTATCAATTTATATCAAACTTAAGCTTATTTTCACATTTTTATCAAATCTACACTTTTTCAAATAAGCATATACGAAAATGTTCGCCAAGTTCATAAGCATTCAACTCAAATAACATGTCAAAATAATCATTACTAGCAAATAAACAAGTCTCAAATGGCATTATCTTTCAAAAATCAAGTTCATGAATTTTGGACTCGAAAAAGTCCACTTTAATTCTCAAAATCATGTTTAGGCTCAAAGTTTGGATCATTTAACTACCTAGACATGTTACACTACTCAATTTAGCAACAATTCATGACAAAAATCGGCCATAACCTGTTTATATCAAAAAGCCCCAAATTTGCTCAAGAACACAAACCCTAGATTATTCAAAAATTGAAGTTTAAGGCTTCTAATCATGTTAAACAACATCAATCTAGGTTATACAAGCATAATACATAAACAATTTAAGTCTAATTACACTAAAAAGCATCAAAATCAAATTGGGGAAAAAATAGCTCAAGAACACTAAAATTCGAATTAAATGGTGTTTAGGTGTAGAAATTTACCGTTTTTCTTGAGTAATTCTTAGATATCATCCTTCTCAACATGATTTTAGCAAAAAATTTGGTGATTAACGGTTAAAAATTGAGATTTTTGGGGTGTTTTTGGGTGTATTTTCGTGGGTTTTCGCAGCAGAATTCGGGTGTTTTTGTTTTGTGGATTATACTGATCGTTCAGCTATTTTTATTTTTTTTCTGGGTTTTGGTCCCTCCGCGAGTCGCGGAGGTTTTGCACTGCAAACTCCGCGAGTCGCGGAGTTTGGTATTTTTTTTTTTTATTTTTTTTTTTTTTATAATCTTTAACTTATAAATCAATTAAGTATTTAATTTTAAAATTTTGTTTCCCTTGTTATTTAGGACGAGGTCGTTTCGGATCGATGTCCTAGTCCGTCCTTCGACAAAATTTTAAAATTTGTCTTTTTGTAGCGATTGTTTTAAAAGCTAAGATTTTTGGGTTTTTTTAAATGTTTTTGGCATACTTTAAATTAATAAGATTAAAAATAATGATAATAAAAGTTCTCGTCCCTCCCTTGGGTAAAGCAATTTCGGTTCAAAGACCTAGTCTTCAACTTACGACGAATTTTAAAAATCATATTCTTAACTTAATGAGATAAAGTAAATTTTTGTTTTTAAATTCACACAACTTAAATATAAAATTCAAAATTAATAAAAAAAATAATCACACCAAACTTAAAATTTGAAATGCATAAAATTAAAAATTCGTATTTTAAAAATTAAAAATTAACACCAAACTTAATTTAAAAATTCATATTATAAATTCATACCAAACTTATATTAATTTTTCAAATATTTACAATTTTAAAAATATTGTTTTTACAAAGTTTACAATATTAATTTAAGATTTAAATATTAATTTTAAAAACATGGTAAAAAAAAAAATAAATTAAAAATCTTTTTGTCTTTTTATCCCACTTTAATCAATGAAATATTATCAAAAATATGCGCCCCTCTTTTCGGTAAAGTAATTTCGGTTCCAAGACCTAATTTAACTCATGACGAATTTTTGAAATATTTTGGGTTGATTGTTTAAAGATATTTATACCTTAAGAATAAACGTTAAATTTCGCAGTGATGTAATAAATTTTTGAATGATATCAATAATTTCGGTCGCCAAACCTAATTTTATTTAATACCAATTTAATACTTTTTAGCGAAAAAATTAGCGTTTATTATCAAAAGGTTAAAAATAAAAATAAAAATAAAAACTGTACAGACATACCTGTGAAATAGATTTCTTAGTTATATGATCTATTATATTCATAAGATAGTCGGTTTAATTGATTTTCCATGGCTCCAAAGGCGTAACCTCGAGCATTCAGTGTCTTTTCTTCTAAACATATGAACGGTCCGTCTCTGCATAAAGTAACAAATTCGGTATTTGAATAGGTTTGATTATTTGAACATTTACCTCCATGTGACCATTTTCCGCATTTGTGACATCGTTCTAGGTGTCGTGCTCTTCTTTTCGCTGCGGATTTTGATTTTCCTTTACCAAATTGTAACTTATTATCTTCGCATCTGGATCCTTTTCTAACTCCGTCCATTCTTTCTCTGATTACTGATACTAATTCACTCGGTAGTATGTCATTATTTCTTTTATTGATCAAAGCGTGTAGCATTAGACCATGGTTTAGTTCACAGGCAGTCTTCATTTTGTAAAAACCTAAAAAAATAAAAATTCAGAATGGGGGGAGAAGACTAGTTCTTTAGGGTCTGCTAGGGAAAGACCATACGTGTTCCATTTTCGAGAACTACACGAAAACAGACAATCTAACTCTAATAGAAATACATATTTTCCTTTAAAGACTTGATTCTCCCCACACTTAGTTAGCTGTGGTGTCGAAATTGTGATTAACTTCGTTGTCGACTTCCATCGGACCATGTATGTAATGTTTAACTCTGTGACCATTAACTTTAAATTCAATCCCATTTGAATTTATTAATTCTATCGTTCCGTATGGGAAAACTCTTTTGACTATGAATGGTCCAGACCATCTTGATTTCAATTTTCCAGGAAATAGCTTGAATCGTGAATTGAAAAGAAGAACTCTGTCTCCTTCTTTAAATTCTTTTGAACTTCTGATTCTTTTATCATGCCATTTCTTCGTTCTTTCTTTATAGATTAACGAATTTTCGTATGCTTCATGTCTTAATTCTTCTAATTCGTTTAGTTGACTTAATCGTAGACGTCCGGCTTCATGTAAATCAAGATTACATGTCTTCAAAGCCCAAAATGCTTTGTGTTCAATTTCTACTGGAAGATGACATGCTTTTCCATACACAAGTCTAAAAGGTGTGGTTCCAATTGGAGTTTTGTAGGCTGTTCTAAAAGCCCAGAGTGCATCCTCCAATTTAATGGACCATTCCTTCGGATTTGATCCTACGGTTTTCTCTAGAATACGTTTTAAAGCTCGGTTGGTATTTTCAACTTGTCCACTTGTTTGTGGATGATATGCGGTGGAGATTTTATGAGTTACTCCATATCTTTTAAGAACTTTCTCAAGTTGATTATTACAGAAATGAGTACCCCGATCACTTATTAAAGCTTTCGGTGTTCCAAACCTTGCAAAAAGACGTTTTAAAAAGTTGACTACAACTCGTGCATCGTTAGTTGGGAGAGCTTGTGCTTCCGCCCATTTAGATACATAATCAATGGCTACGAGTATATATAGATTATTATGAGATTTTGGAAATGGACCCATAAAGTCAATACCCCAAATGTCAAATACTTCACATACTTGGATGACATTTTGTGGCATTTCATCACGTTGACTTATTTTTCCTGCCCTTTGACATGCATCACAGGATTTGCAAAGAAGGTGTGCGTCTTTGTAAATTGTAGGCCAATAGAATCCAACTTCATAAACTTTTCTTGCTGTTAGTTGAGGCCCATAATGCCCTCCTGTTGGTCCTGTGTGACATTGGTTTAAAATTTTACTAGCTTCATCTCCAAATACACATCGGCGTATTATTCCATCGGGACAACTTTTAAACAAATGTGGATCTTCCCAGAAATAGTGTTTTATATCACTGAAGAATTTCTTTCGTCTTTGGTACGATAATCCTTTTTCAAGGAATCCACAAACTAAGTAGTTTGCATAGTCTGCAAACCATGGGATTTCTTTATAATCTATCTTCAATAGATATTCATCAGGAAAGTTGTCTTGTATGGCCGATTCATTCAGAACTTCTAATTCGGGATTTTCAAGACGAGAAAGATGATCAGCGGCGAGATTTTCTGCTCCTCTTTTATCTCGGATTTCAATATCAAACTCTTGTAAGAGTAAGATCCAACGGATTAATCTTGGTTTAGCATCTTGTTTTGAAAATAGGTATCTAAGAGCAGAATGGTCGGTATAGACCACCGTTTTTGCTAGAACGAGATATGATCGAAATTTGTCAAAAGCAAAGACAATAGCAAGGAGTTCTTTTTCAGTAGTTGTATAGTTCGTTTGTGCTCCTTGTAATGTCTTACTAGCATAATATATAGGTTGAAATCGTTTTTCAATCCTTTGTCCTAAAACGGCTCCCATTGCAAAATCACTTGCATCGCACATTAGTTCAAATGGTAGACTCCAATTTGGTGTTATCATGATCGGTGCATTAGTGAGTTTTTCTTTAAGAATATTAAAAGATTTGATACACTCATCTGAAAAGATGAATGGAGCATCCTTTTCTAGGAGTTTATTCATAGGAGTGGCAATTTTAGAAAAATCTTTTATGAAACGTCGGTAAAAACCGGCATGCCCTAGAAAACTCCTAACTCCTCTAACATTTGTGGGATGTGGAAGTTTAGCAATTACATCTACTTTAGCTCTATCCACTTCAATTCCTTCTTTTGAAATTTTATGTCCAAGAACGATGCCTTCTTTAACCATGAAATGGCATTTCTCCCAATTAAGTACTAGATTTGATTTTTCGCATCTAATTAGCATTCGTTCCAGATTAACTAGACATGATTTAAATGTATCACCGAAGACTGAAAAGTCATCCATGAATACTTCCATGCATTCTTCTATCATGTCATGAAAAATCGCCATCATACACCTTTGAAAGGTTGCAGGGGCGTTACAAAGTCCAAATGGCATGCGTTTGTAAGCAAAAGTACCATAAGGGCACGTGAATGTGGTTTTCTCTTGATCTTCGGGTGCTATTGGAATTTGAAAATATCCGGAAAATCCATCTAGAAAACAATAGTAACTATTTCCGGCTAATCTTTCCAACATTTGATCTATGAAAGGTAAGGGAAAGTGATCTTTTCTGGTGGCGTCATTTAATTTTCTATAATCAATACATACACGCCATCCTGTTACAGTCCTAGTAGGAATAAGCTCATTTTTCTCATTTGTAATGACAGTCATGCCACCCTTCTTAGGCACGCATTGAACTGGGCTTACCCATGGACTATCAGAGATTGGATAAATTAAACCTGCATCTAGCAGTTTAATAATCTCTTTCTTAACTACATCTTTCATATTAGGATTTAGTCTTCGTTGACGTTGCACATACGTTTTATGACCTTCTTCCATAAGGATTTTATGTGTGCAATACGAAGGACTTATTCCTTTAATATCATGAATCTTCCATGCAATGGCTGGTTTATGAGCTTTCAACACAGAAATGAGTTGTGATTTCTCATTTTCAGTAAGAGAAGACGATATTATTACAGGTAATTCAGATTCACCATGTAAATAAGCGTATTCCAAATGGTTTGGAAGTGGCTTTAACTCTAATTTCGGAGGTTCTTCTATCGATGATTTATATCGATATCTGTCTTCTTCGTTTAGCATTTGAATTTCTTCTGTTGTTGGTTCATATCCATTAGCTATAAGTGTAGCTAACATTTCAGCTTCATCAATTGGTTCATTACCTTCTCCTAAAGAACATTCTCCTGTTCCTTGTAATTCTGGAAATTCTTCTAATAATTCTGCATGTGCATCTATAGTTTTAATATAATAACATGTATCATCTGCAGATTGTGGTTGTTGCATTGCTCTATCAACTGAAAAGGTAACACTCTCATCCTCTATACTTAGGGTCAATTTCTTACCGAACACGTCTATCATTGCTTTAGCCGTGTTTAAGAATGGTCTTCCTAATATGAGAGGAACTTGAGAATCTTCTTCCATGTCCAAAACAACAAAATCTACTGGAAATACTAAAGTACCAACTTTAACTAGCATGTTCTCCATTATCCCTCTAGGATATTTTATTGATCTATCGGCTAGTTGTATGCTTATTCTGGTTGGTTTCAATTCTCCAAGGTCTAGTTTAGCGTATAGTGAATACGGCATTAGATTTATACTAGCACCTAAGTCTGCCAATGCTTCTATTGAACTAAGACTACCCAGAAAACATGAAATTGTGAAACTTCCTAGATCAGATAGTTTTTCTGGTATCTTATTCAACAGCACTGCTGAACAATTAGCATTCATAGTAACAGCCGAGAGTTCTTCCATTTTCTTTCTATTTGAGATTAGATCTTTCAAGAATTTGGCATATCTAGGCATTCCTGAAATCACATCAATGAAAGGAAGATTTACATTTATCTGTTTAAACATATCCAGGAATTTGGATTGCTCGGCTTCAAGTTTTTCTTTCTTCATTTTACTTGGGTAAGGAAGTGGTGGTTGGTATGGTTTAACATAAGGTTTATCCTTAACTGTGTTATCTTCATTAACCTTTTCAACTACCGGTTCTTTTTCCTTATCTTGATCAGGTTGTGGTTCTTGTGGAGTAGGAATAGTTTCATCAGAAGTTACAGGTATTTCAGGTGGTTTAAGTGTTGTACCACTTCTTGTGGTAATAGCTTTAGCTGTTTCATTCCGGGGGTTAGCATTTGTATCACTAGGTAGACTTCCCGGTTTTCTTTCACCTATTAACCTTGCTAGGTTACTTACTTCTTGTTCCAGATTTTAAATAGAAGCTTGTTGATTTCTAAATGCTTGAGCATTTTGTTCATTGGTTTGTTTTTGAGATGTGAAAAACTGCGTTTGAGTTTCAACTAGCTTCGTCATCATATCTTCTAAATTCGGCTTTTTATCATCGGTTTGTTGTGGTGGTTTGTTTTGAAAATTAGGTCTTTGCTGATTGTAAGTATTATTGGATACTTGTTGATTGCTAGGACCTTGTTGGTTATTGTATGGAATATTTCGGTTATAATTCTGGTTTTGATTGTAAATCGGTCTTGGCGGTTGATAATTATTCTGATAATTATTTCCAGGCCTTTGGTTTATGTATGAAATATTCTCTCTTTGTTCCATTGTTAATTCAATACTGAGACAATCTTTTGTCAAATGTGGTCCTCCACACTGCTCACAACTAATTCGTATAGCATGAATATCTTTAGTCATCTTTTCCATTCGTCTCTCGAAAGCATCTATCTTTGCGGAAATGGAATCTAAGTCATGGCTAGAATCGGCTCTAGCTGCTTTAGATGATCTAATGATATCTTTTTCTTGATGCCACTCATGTGAGTGGGAAGCAGTATTATCAATAATTTTGTAAGCATCAGTTTCGGTTTTCTTCATAATAGAACCACCAGCTGCTATATCTATGTCTTTTCTTGTAGTGATGTCGCATCCTCGGTAGAATATTTGTACTATTTGACAGGTGTCTAAACCATGTTGCGGACATCCTCTTAATAACTTTCCATATCTTGTCCACGCCTCATATAGAGTTTCATTTGGCTTCTGTGTGAACGTAACAATTTCTGCTTGAAGTCTTACGGCTTTAGATGCAGGAAAGAATTGTTTAAGAAATTTGTCAACTAAAACATCCCATGTATCGATCGCCCCTTCAGGTAACGATTCCAACCAATCTTTGGCTTCTCCCTTTAAAGTCCAGGGAAATAACATGAGATATATCTGTTCATCCTCCACTTCTCGGATTTTAAATAGTGTGCAGATCCTATTAAAGGTACGTAGATGT
The DNA here is from genome assembly GCF_046630445.1 of Rutidosis leptorrhynchoides. Lineage (NCBI taxonomy): Eukaryota > Viridiplantae > Streptophyta > Magnoliopsida > Asterales > Asteraceae > Rutidosis > Rutidosis leptorrhynchoides. Next base: position 225,349,724 of record NC_092336.1, read on the forward strand.
TCATTTGGATCTTCCTTCGGCGCACCACTAAATTGGCATTGATTAGTCACCATGTGTAGAATTTGTCTTTTGATTTCATAATCTGGCGCATTAATGTCTGGATGAGTAATTGCGTGACCTTGGCCAGTGCGTTTAGCTCTCATTCGGTCTTCCATACTTAAAGGTTCCAGATTCTCCATAATTGAATTTGTCGAATCGGTATCACTAGATGATTCTGATTTAATAGTTCGTTCCTCAACAATCTCTGTTTGAATGATTGGTGGTTCCGGAGGAAAGTTTAGTGGTTCAGGATCTATGAACCGTTCCTGAATATTTTCCGGATTCTCAATTGTGAGGTTGGGTTCAAAAAATGGATTATCGGAAATTTGAACTGAAGTACTTGGTCGACTGGATGTCGATTCTAAAGAAAAATCAACGGCGGTTATATTTGTTAAACGTCTTGATCTAGTTACAGGTGGTGAACGTACAAAAGGTGATGAACGTCTTGCTCGGTGCATTCACTGAATATCCTATTAGTTTTTAAAAGGAAAGAAAAATTATAATAAGTTATCCAATCAATAGACTTTTCTGATTTTGCCCACGTTTTGAATAGCCAAAAGATGCAGCAGAGGGGCAGGATTCGTTTGGTCTCAATATAATTGAGGACTGTTTGGCTCCAATAACCCGGTCCACGTACAAATCCAACTATTACTACGAACCAGAAAATTTTGATGTCTATTAATTTAACCACTTAAAATAAATTTTCGTAATTTTAAGAAATTTAGATAAGAAGTAGAAAAAAATCTATGTCCTAAAAACTAGAATGGCGAGAAATAAGAAAGAAAAAGAGTTCGTCGAAAAAGGTCGAAAAAGAAAAAAAAAATGGTTGAAAAATAAAAGGTGACGGAAAAATAAAAGAAACTTATCAAAACTTAAAAATACTTTACTAACCTAACCTTATTACTACAACTAACTTAAAATTATAATCGCAAATTGAAATTACTAATTGGAATGATAATTGATACATAGTAAAAGGTCTAAAAATATTAAAGCTTACAGGAAAAACTAAATCCCAAATGGAAATAACTTAAAAAGAAACTAAAACTTAAAAAGGCGTCGCAAAATTCTAAAGCACCTAAATCTTAGTCTAAAGAAAAAGCACTTAAGGAATTCTACGGCAAAGCCTAAAAATATAGGAGTAAAAATAACTATAGCAAAAACTAAGTTTAAAATTAAATATGAGCGAAAAATATAAATATTACGCTACAACGATTAAAAAGGGACAAAATATAAAAATATACAAAAAGTTGTAAAAAGTACAATTTTTATAAAAATATTATTTTTATATTATTATTTAATAAAACTACTAATTTTACAATTTAATAAAAACTAATTAAAACTAAATACAACAAATTAAATAAAAAGTAAAAATAAAACTAAAACTAAAACTAATAATAATAATAATAATAATAATTAGGTTTAATAATTAATAATAATTAATATTAACCGTAATTAATGCAGGTTTAGGGCTTCCTGTCGCCTGTCAGAAACCCTCCGCGAGTCGCGGCAATTAAAGAAGAAAACCCCGCGAGTCGCGGGGTTCAGAAATTCTGTTGACAGGTTTGAAATTTTTACGCGTTTTCTTTATTTTTTTTTTATTTTATTTTATGTTTTCTGTTTTTAATTTAAATAAACGATTTTAAAATAAAACTTATATTTTTATAAACTAAAATAGAAATAAAGAAACTTATAAAACTTAAATATTTACAAAATCTTAAAAAATACTTATATTTTTGTTTTTTTTTTTTTTTTCTTTTTTTATATTTTTGTTGCGCTTCCGGCTTTTAAGAGTTTTTCCCCGGCAGCGGCGCCAAAAATACTTGATGTGCTGCGAGGTGTATATAAAATAGTTATTATTTTACTAGGAAAACACTATTAAATACGATACAATTTTACACAAGATATTTATTTATTTATAGAATGGATATACTTAAACCTTGCTACAACACTTATAGGCAGTGTACCTAATCGTACAGTAGTGTAGTTTTTAGTAAGTCCGGTTCGTTCCACATGGAAATCTTTAAACAAAGCTCAACGCTATATTAGTTTACTTTTATAAAAATACAAATATATATATAAGTAATATTATTATTATAAAGGGGGGTTTTTACCGTTTAATGACCGGTTTGTCGATTTTAAAACTTTAGTCGCAGTTAAAACCTAATGTAAAATATAAAATAAATACAAGACTTAAATTAAAGCGTAAAGTAAATAACAATAATGAAATTGCGAATAATAAAATTGCGATAATTAAAAAGTACGATAATTAAAAGTGCGATTAAATAACAATAAATAAAAGTGCGATAATTAGAAGTGCAATTAAATATAAAATAAAGGAAATTAAATATGAAATAAAAGAATTATGCTTATTTAAACTTCCGTAATCATGATGTTTGACGTGTTGATTTTAGTTTTATGCCCATGGGTTAATTGTCCTTTGTCCTGGATTATTCAATATGTCCGTCTGGTTTTTGTCCATAACAGTCCATCAGTCATAAATATAAATTGCAAGTGTCCTTGTCAAATTATTATTATAGCCGAAGTTAAATATTCCAACTAATTGGGGATTCGAATTGTAACAAGGTTTTAATACTTTGTTTAATGAATACACCAGGTTATCGACTGCGTGTAAACCAAGGTTTTACTACTTTGTTAACAATTACACCAATTACCCTTGAATGTAATTTCACTCCTGTTTTAATTATTCTAGTGGCTATTAATTCATTCCCGTGTCCGGTTAAATGAACGATTATTCATACATATAAATACCCCGCCCATCGTGTCCGATTGAGTGTATATGGTAATTTATAGGGACGCCCAATTGTAAATCTTTATATTAACATTAACAAACTTTCATTTAGTTAAACAAATATAAAGCCCATTAATAGCCCATAGTCTAATTTCCACAAGTGTCGTTCTTTTGTCCAAACCCCAATTATGGTACAAAGCCCAATTACCCAATTTTAGTAATTAGCCCAACATCATGATTACTTCGTTTTAAATAAGCATAATAATAACTTAGCTACGAGACATTAATGTAAAAAGGTTGAACATAACTTACAATGATTAAAAATAGCGTAGCGTTACACGGACAGAATTTCGACTTACACCCTTACAACATTCGCTAACATACCCTTATTATTAGGATTTAAAATTAAAATTAAAATTAAAATATAAATTATATATATATATTACGTATATATTGAGAGAGAGATGAAAATAAGATATGAAATTTGATCAGAATTCGGTTGGCTTTATAGCCAGAGTTGAAAATTGGGGCTCCGCGACTCGCGGCAAAATGCCCTTAAAACTCCGCGAGTCGCGGAGATGTATTTACAGCTCACACCCTTGGAGTTTCTTGCTGCCGACGGTTTTTAATATATATATATATAATATATATATAATTAATATAATTAATTATATATTATATTATATTTATATACATAGTTAACTTGTAATTTTTAGTCCGTTGCGTCGAGCGTTAAGAGTTGACTCTAGTCCCGGTTCCGGATTTTCGAACGTCCTCGCGTACAATTTAATATCTTGTACTTTGCGTTTTGAATCTTGTACTTCTGTAATTTCGAGACGTTTCTTATCAATAATTGGAACCTTTTTGATTGTCTTTTGTTCTTTTGAGCTTTTTGGTCGTTTGCGTCTTCAATTCGTCGAATCTGTCTTTTGTCTTCACCTTTTATTATTTAAACGAATATCACTTGTAAATAGAACAATTGCAACTAAAAGCTTGTCTTTCTTGAGGAATAATGCTATGAAATATATGTTCGTTTTTAGCATTATCAGGTATATTTCAAAAGACGTTGCATTCGAGTTGTCGAGTTCATCAAGATTATTATTAAGTCAATTATAGTTGGATATATTCTGAAATGGTATGCATACCGTCAATTTTCGTTGTAAAGAAAGATTGTCTTTTAAAATTGAATGCAATGTTTGTAAGATGTATCATATAGAGGTCAAATACCTCGCGATGTAATCAACTGTTGTGAATCATTTATAATCGATATGGACTTCGTCCGGATAGATTAGGATGTGTCTCTACACCTTGGGTAAAGCAATTTCGGTTCAACGACCTAGTTTTCAACTCACGACGAATTTTAAAAATCAAATTTTTAACTTAGTGAAATAAAGTAAATTTTTGTTTTTAAAATTCACACCAAACTTAAATTTGAAATGCATAAAATTAAAAATTCATATTATTAATACAAACTTTATATTAAAAATTTTGTTTTTAAACATATAAACTTATTTTAAAAATATTAATTTTTCAAATATTACAAACTTAAATATATTGATTTTAAAAAGTTTATAATAATAATTTAATATTAATTTTAAAAATAAAGTAAAAATAAAATTAAAAATCTTTTTGGTCTTTTATCCCAGTTTAATCAATCAAATATTATCAAAAATATACGCCCCTCTTTTCGGTAAAGTAATTTCGGCTATATTACCTATTTTTACTTCTGACGATTTTTTTAAATATTTTGGGTTGATTGATTAAAGATATTTATACCTTAAGAATAAACGGTAAATTTCGCAGTGATGTAATAAATTTTTGTATGATATCAATAATTTCGGTCGCAAAACCTAATTTTATTGAATACCAATTTAATACTTTATAGCGAATGATTTAGCGTTTATTATCAAAAGGTTAAAAGCAATAAAATAAAAATAAAAACTGTACATATTTACCTGTGAAATAGAATTCTCAGTGACCTGCTTTAGCCCACTCATAAGATAGTCGGACTAATTGGTTTTCCATAGCTACATAGGCATAACCTCGAGCATTCAACCATTTTTCTTCGAAACATATGAACGGTCCTTCTCTGCATAAAGTAACGAACTCGGTATTGGAATATGTCTGATTCGTCAAGCATTTCCTTCGTGTGACCATTTTCCACATTTGTGACATCTTTCAAGGTGTCGTGCTCTTCTTTTCGCTGCGGATTTTGATTTTCCTTTACCAAAATGTAACTTATTATGATCGTTTCTGAGTTCTTTTCTTACTCCGTCCAATTTGGCTCTTATTACTGATACCAGGTCACTCGGGAGTGTGTCATTATTACGTTTAGTGATCAAAGCGTGTAGCATTAGACCATGGTTTAGTTCACAGGAATTCTTCATCTCGTAAAACCTAAAAAAAAATAAAAATTCAGAATGTGGGGAGAAGACTAGTTCTTTAGGGTCTGCTAGGGAAAGACCATTCAGATTCCATTCTCGAGAACTACACGAAAACAAAAAATCTAACTGTAATAGAAATACATATTACCCTAAAAAGATTCGAACCTCCCCACACTTAGTTAGATGTGGTGTTGAAATTGTGATTGACTTCATTGTCAACTTCCATCGGACCATGTATGTAATGTTTATCTCTGTGACCATTAACTTTAAATTCAATCCCATTTGAATTTATTAACTCTATTGTTCTTTCCGGAAAAACTCGTTTGACTATGAATGGTCCAGACCATCTTGATTTTAATTTTCCAGGAAATAGCTTGAATCGTGAATTGAAAAGAAGAACTCTGTCTACTTTTTTAAATTCTTTTGAACTTCTGATTCTTTTATCATGTCATTTCTTCGTTCTTTCCTTATAGATCAACGGATTTTCGTATGCTTCATGTCTTAATTCTTCTAATTCATTTAGTTGACTTAATGGTAGACGTCCGGCTTCATGTAAATCAAGATTACATGTCTTCAAAGCCTAAAATGCTTTATGTTCAATTTCTACTGGAAGATGACATGCTTTTCCGTAAACGAGTCTAAAAGGTGTGGTTCCCATTGGAGTTTTGTAGGCTGTTTTAAAAGCCAGAGTGCATCCTCCAATTTAATGGACCATTCCTTCGGATTTGATCCTACAATTTTCTCTAGAATACGTTTTAAAGCTCGGTTAGTATTTTCAACTTGTCCACTTGTTTGTGGATGATAAGTGGTTGAGATTTTATGAGTTACTCCATATCTTTTGAGAACTTTCTCAAGTTGATTATTACAGAAATGAGTTCCCCGATCATTTATTAAAGCTTTCGATGTTCCAAATCTTGCAAAAAGACGTTTTAAGAAGTTGACTACAACTCGTGCATCGTTAGTTGGGAGAGCTTGTGCTTCCGCCCATTTAGATACATAATCAATGGCAACGAGAATGTAGAGATTATTATGAGATTTTGGAAATGGACCCATAAAGTCAATACCCCAAATGTCGAATACTTCACATACTTGAATGACATTTTGTGGCATTTCATCACGTTGACTTATTTTTCCAGCCCTTTGACAAGCATCACAGGATTTGCAAAGAAGGTGTGCATCTTTGAAAATTGTAGGCCAATAGAATCCAGCATCATAAACTTTTCTTGCTGTAAGTTGAGTCCCATAATGCCCTCCTGTTGGTCGTGTGTGATAATGGTTTAAGATTTTACTAGCTTCATCTCCGAATACACATCGGCGTATTATTCCATCGGGACAACTTTTAAACAAATGTGGATCTTCCCAGAAATAGTGTTTTATATCACTAAAGAATTTCTTTCGTTTTTGGTACGACAATCCTTTTTCAAGGAATCCACATACTAAGTAGTTTGCATAGTCTGCAAACCATGGATATTCATTATAATCTATCTTCAATAGATATTCATCAGGAAAGTTGTCTTGTATGGCCGATTCAATTAGAACTTCTAATTCAGGATTTTCAAGACGAGAAAGATGATTAGCGGCGAGATTTTCTGCTCCCTTTTTGTCTCGGATTTCAATATCGAACTATTGTAAGAGTAAGATCCAACGGATTAATCTTGGTTTAGCATCTTTTTTTGAAAATAGGTATCTAAGAGCAGAATGGTCAGTATAGACCACCGTTTTAGCTAGAAAGAGATATGAACGGAATTTGTCAAAAGCAAAGACAATAGCAAGGAGTTCTTTTTCAGTAGTTGTGTAATTCGTTTGTGCTCCTTGTAACGTCTTACTAGCATAATATGTAGGTTGAAATCATTTTTTAATCATTTGTCCTAAAACGACTCCCATTGCAAAATCACTTGCATCGCACATTAGTTCAAACGGTAGATTCCAATTTGGAGTTATCATGATCGGCGCATTAGTGAGTGTTTCTTTAAGAATATTAAAAGATTTGATGCATTCATCTGAAAAGATAAATGGAGCATCCTTTTCTAGGAGTTTATTCATATGAGTGGCAATTTTAGAAAAATCTTTTATGAAACGTCGGTAAAAACCGGCATGCCCTAGAAAACTCCTAACTCCTCTAACATTGGTGGGATGTGGAAGTTTAGCAATTACATCTACTTTAGCTCTGTCCACTTCAATTCCTTCCTTTGAAATTTTATGATCAAGAACGATGCCTTCTTTAACCATGAAATGGCATTTCTCCCAATTAAGTACTAGATTTGATTGTTCGCATCTAATAAGCATTCGTTCAAGATTAACTAGACATGATTCAAATGTATCACCGAAGACTGAAAAGTCATCCATGAAAACTTCCATGCATTCTTCTATCATGTCGTGAAAAATCGCCATCATGCACCTTTGAAAGGTTGCAGGGGCGTTGCAAAGTCCAAATAGCATACGTTTGTAAGCAAAAGTACCATAAGTGAAATGTCCCATTCTTATTGATTAAAAACGTTCCATATTAATTGATTTCGTTGCGAGGTTTTGACCTCTATATGAGACGTTTTTCAAAGACTGCATTCATTTTTAAAACAAACCATAACCTTTATTTCATAGATAAAGGTTTTAAAAAGCTTTACGTAGATTATCAAATAATGATAAACTAAAATATCCTGTTTACACACGACCATTACATAATGGTTTACAATACAAATATGTTACAACAAAATAAGTTTCTTGAATGCAGTTTTTACACAATATCATACAAGCATGGACTCAAAATCTCGTCCTTATTTAAGTATGCGACAGCGAAAGCTCTTAATAATCACCTGAGAATAAACATGCTTAAAACGTCAACAAAAATGTTGGTGAGTTATAGGTTTAACCTATATATATCAAATCATAATAATAGACCACAAGATTTCATATTTCAATACACATCCCATACATAGAGATAAAAAATCATTCATATGGTGAACACCTGGTAACCGACATTAACAAGGTGCATATATAAGAATATCCCCATCATTCCGGGACACCCTTCGGATATGATATAAATTTCGAAGTACTAAAGCATCCGGTACTTTGGATGGGGTTTGTTAGGCCCAATAGATCTATCTTTAGGATTCGCGTCAATTAGGGTGTCTGTTCCCTAATTCTTAGATTACCAGACTTAATAAAAAAGGGCATATTCGATTTCAATAATTCAACCATAGAATGTAGTTTCACGTACTTGTGTCTATTTTGTAAATCATTTATAAAACCTGCATGTATTCTCATCCCAAAAATATTAGATTTTAAAAGTGGGACTATAACTCACTTTCACAGATTTTTACTTCGTCGGGAAGTTAGACTTGGCCACTGGTTGATTCACGAACCTATAACAATATATACATATATATCAAAGTATGTTCAAAATATATTTACAACACTTTTAATATATTTTGATGTTTTAAGTTTATTAAGTCAGCTGTCCTCGTTAGTAACCTACAACTAGTTGTCCACAGTTAGATGTACAGAAATAAATCGATAAATATTATCTTGAATCAATCCACGACCCAGTGTATACGTATCTCAGTATTGATCACAACTCAAACTATATATATTTTGGAATCAACCTCAACCCTGTATAGCTAACTCCAACATTCACATATAGAGTGTCTATGGTTGTTCCGAAATATATATAGATGTGTCGACATGATAGGTCGAAACATTGTATACGTGTCTATGGTATCTCAAGATTACATAATATACAATACAAGTTGATTAAGTTATGGTTGGAATAGATTTGTTACCAATTTTCACGTAGCTAAAATGAGAAAAATTATCCAATCTTGTTTTACCCATAACTTCTTCATTTTAAATCCGTTTTGAGTGAATCAAATTGCTATGATTTCATATTGAACTCTATTTTATGAATATAAACAAAAAAAGTATAGTTTTATAGTCGGAAAAATAAGTTACAAGTCGTTTTTGTAAAGGTAGTCATTTCAGTCGAAAGAACGACGTCTAGATGACCATTTTAGAAAACATACTTCCACTTTGAGTTTAACCATAATTTTTGGATATAGTTTCATGTTCATAATAAAAATCATTTTCTCAGAATAACAACTTTTAAATCAAAGTTTATCATAGTTTTTAATTAACTAACCCAAAACAGCCCGCGGTGTTACTACGACGTCGTAAATCTGGTTTTACGGTGTTTTTCGTGTTTCCAGGTTTTAAATCATTTAGTTAGCATATCATATAGATATAGAACATGTATTTATTTGATTTTAAAAGTCAAGTTAGAAGGATTAACTTTTGTTTGCGAACAAGTTTAGAATTAACTAAACTATGTTCTAGTGATTACAAGTTTAAACCTTAGAATAAGATAGCTTTATATGTATGAATTGAATGATGTTATGAACATCATTACTACCTTAAGTTCCTTGGATAAACCTACTGGAAAAGGGAAAAATGGATCTAGCTTCAACGGATCCTTGGATGGCTCGAAGTTCTTGAAGCAAAATCATGACACGAAAACAAGTTCAAGTAAGATCATCACTTGAAATAAGATTGTTATAGTTATAGAAATTGAACCAAAGTTTGAATATGATTATTACCTTGTATTAGAATGATAACCTACTGTAAGAAACAAAGATTTCTTGAGGTTGGATGATCACCTTACAAGATTGGAAGTGAGCTAGCAAACTTGAAAGTATTCTTGATTTTATGTAACTAGAACTTGTAGAATATATGAAGAACACTTAGAACTTGAAGATAGAACTTGAGAGAGATCAATTAGATGAATAAAATTGAAGAATGAAAGTGTTTGTAGGTGTTTTTGGTCGTTGGTGTATGGATTAGATATAAAGGATATGTAATTTTATTTTCATGTAAATAAGTCATGAATGATTACTCATATTTTTGTAATTTTATGAGATATTTCATGCTAGTTGCCAAATGATGGTTCCTACATGTGTTAGGTGACTCACATGGGCTGCTAAGAGCTGATCATTAGAGTGTATATACCAATAGTACATACATCTAAAAGCTGTGTATTGTACGAGTACGAATACGGGTGCATACGAGTAGAATTGTTGATGAAACTGAACGAGGATGTAATTGTAAGCATTTTTATTAAGTAGAGGTATTTTGATAAGTGTATTGAAGTCTTTCAAAAGTGTATAAATACATATTAAAACACTACATGTATATACATTTTAACTGAGTCGTTAAGTCATCGTTAGTCGTTACATGTAAGTGTTGTTTTGAAACCTTTAGGTTAACGATCTTGTTAAATGTTGTTAACCCAATGTTTATAATATCAAATGAGATTTTAAATTATTATATTATCATGATATTATCATGTATGAATATCTCTTAATATGATATATATACATTAAATGTCTTTACAACGATAATCGTTACATATATGTCTCGTTTAAAAATCATTAAGTTAGTAGTCTTGTTTTTACATATGTAGTTCATTGTTAATATACTTAATGATATGTTTACTTATCATAGTATCATGTTAACTATATATATATATCCATATATATGTCATCATATAGTTTTTACAAGTTTTAACATTCGTGAATCACCGGTCAACTTGGGTGGTCAATTGTCTATATGAAACATATTTAAATTAATCAAGTCTTAAAAAGTTTGATTGCTTAACATGTTGGAAACATTTAATCATGTAAATATCAAGCTCAATTAATATATATAAACATGGAAAAGTTCTGGTCACTACAGTACCTACCCGTTAAATAAATTTCGTCCCGAAATTTTAAGCTGTTGAAGGTGTTGACGAATCTTCTGGAAATAGATGCGGGTATTTCTTCTTCATCTGATCTTCATGCTCCCAGGTGAACTCGGGTCCCTACGAGCATTCCATCGAACCTTAACAATTGGTATCTTGTTTTGCTTAAGTCTTTTAACCTCACGATCCATTATTTCGACGGGTTCTTCGATGAATTGAAGTTTTTCGTTGATTTGGATTTCATCTAACGGAATAGTGAGATCTTCTTTAGCAAAATATTTCTTCAAATTCGAGATGTGAAAAGTGTTATGTACAGCCGTGAGTTGTTGAGGTAACTCAAGTCGGTAAGCTACTGGTCCGACACGATCAATAATCTTGAATGGTCCAATATACCTTGGATTTAATTTCCCTCGTTTAACAAATCGAACAACGCCTTTCCAAGGTGCAACTTTAAGCATGACCATCTCTCCAATTTCAAATTCTATATCTTTTCTTTTAATGTCAGCGTAGCACTTTTGTCGACTTTGGGCGGTTTTCAACCGTTGTTGAATTTGGATGATCTTCTCGGTAGTTTCTTGTATAATCTCCGGACCCGTAATCTGTCTATCCCCCACTTCACTCTAAAAAATCGGAGACCTGCACTTTCTACCATAAAGTGCTTCAAACGGCGCCATCTCAATGCTTGAATGGTAGCTGTTGTTGTAGGAAAATTCTGCTAACGGTAGATGTCGATCCCAACTGTTTTCGAAATCAATAACACATGCTCGTAGCATGTCTTCAAGCGTTTGTATCGTCCTTTCGCTCTGCCCATCATTTTGTGGATGATAGGCAGTACTCATGTCTAGACGAGTTCCTAATGCTTGCTGTAATGTCTGTCAGAATCTTGAAATAAATCTGCCATCCCTATCAGAGATAATAGAGATTGGTATTCCATGTCTGGAGACGACTTCCTTCAAATACAGTCGTGCTAACTTCTCCATCTTGTCATCTTCTCTTATTGGCAGGAAGTGTGCTGATTTGGTGAGACGATCAACTATTACCCAAATAGTATCAAAACCACTTGCAATCCTTGGAAATTTAGTGATGAAATCCATGGTAATGTTTTCCCATTTCCATTCCGGGATTTCGGGTTGTTGAAGTAGACCTGATGGTTTCTGATGCTCAGCTTTGACCTTAGAACACGTCAAACATTCTCCTACGTATTTAGCAACATCGGCTTTCATACCCAGCCACCAAAAATGTTTCTTGAGATCCTTGTACATCTTCCCCGTTCCAGGATGTATTGAGTATTTGGTTTTATGAGCTTCTCTAAGTACCATTTCTTTCATATCTCCAAATTTTGGTACCCAAATCCTTTTAGCCCTATACCGGGTTCCGTCTTCCCGAATATTAAGATGCTTCTCCGATCCTTTGGGTATTTCATCCTTTAAATTTCCCTTTTTTAAAACTCCTTGTTGCGCCTCCTTTATTTGAGTAGTAAGGTTATTATGAATCATTATATTCATAGATTTTACTCGAATGGGTTCTCTGTCCTTCCTGCTCAAGGCATCGGCTACCACATTTGCCTTCCCCGGGTGGTAACGAATCTCAAAGTCGTAATCATTCAATAATGCAATCCACCTACGCTGCCTCATATTCAGTTGTTTCTGATTAAATATGTGTTGAAGACTTTTGTGGTCGGTATATATAATACTTTTGACCCCATATAAGTAGTGCCTCCAAGTCTTTAATGCAAAAACAACCGCGCCTAATTCCAAATCATGCGTCGTATAATTTTGTTCGTGAATCTTCAATTGTCTAGACGCATAAGCAATCACCTTCGTTCGTTGCATTAATACACAACCGAGACCTTGCTTTGATGCGTCACAATAAATCACAAAATCATCATTCCCTTCAGGCAATGACAATATAGGTGCCGTAGTTAGTTTTTTCTTCAATAACTGAAAAACTTTTTCTTGTTCATCATTCCATTCAAATTTCTTCCCTTTATGCGTTAATGCAGTCAAGGGTTTTGCTATTCTGGAAAAGTCTTGGATGAACCTTCTGTAGTAACCAGCTAGTCCTAAAAACTGGCGTATGTGTTTCGGAGTTTTCGGGGTTTCCCACTTTTCAACAGTTTCTATCTTTGCCGGATCCACCTTAATACCTTCTTTGTTCACTATGTGACCGAGGAATTGAACTTCTTCCAACCAAAATGCACACTTTGAAAACTTAGCGTACAATTCTTCCTTCCTCAATACTTCTAACACCTTTCTCAAATGTTCACCGTGTTCTTGGTCATTCTTTGAGTAAATAAGTATGTCATCAATGAAAACAATGACAAACTTGTCAAGGTATGGTCCACACACTCGGTTCATAAGGTCCATGAACACAGCTGGTGCATTAGTTAAACCAAACGGCATGACCATACACTCATAATGACCGTAACGTGTTCTGAAAGCAGTCTTTGGAATATCATCTTCTTTCACCCGCATTTGATGATACCCGGAACGTAAGTCAATCTTTGAATAAACAGACGAGCCTTGTAGTTGATCAAATAAGTCGTCGATTCTCGGTAGTGGGTAGCGGTTCTTGATGGTAAGTTTGTTCAACTCTCGGTAGTCGATACACAACCTGAATGTACCATCTTTCTTCTTGACAAACAAAACAGGAGCTCCCCACAGTGATGTGCTTGGTCGAATGAAACCACGCTCTAAAAGTTCTTGTAATTGGCTTTGCAGTTCTTTCATCTCGCTGGGTGCGAGTCTGTAAGGAGCACGAGCTATTGGTGCAGCTCCTGGTACAAGATCTATTTGAAATTCAACGGATCGATGTGGGGGTAATCCCGGTAATTCTTTCGAAAATACATCGGGAAATTCTTTTGTAATGGGAACATCATTGATGCTCTTTTCTTCAGTTTGTACTTTCTCGACGTGTGCTAGAACAGCATAGCAACCTTTTCTTATTAGTTTTTGTGCCTTCAAATTACTAATAAGATGTAGCTTCGTGTTGCCCTTTTCTCCGTACACCATTAAGGGTTTTCCTTTTTCTCGTATAATGCGAATTGCATTTTTGTAACAAACGATCTCTGCTTTCACTTCTTTCAACCAGTCCATACCGATTATCACATCAAAACTCCCTAACTCTACTGGTATCAAATCAATCTTAAATGTTTCGCTAACCAGTTTAATTTCTCGATTCCGACATATATTATCTGCTGAAATTAATTTACCATTTGCTAATTCGAGTAAAAATTTACTATCCAAAGGCGTCAATGGACAACCTAATTTAGCACAAAAATCTCTACTCATATAGCTTCTATCCGCACCCGAATCAAATAAAACGTAAGCAGATTTATTGTCAATAAGAAACGTACCCCTAACAAGCTCCGGGTCTTCCTGTGTCTCTGCCGCATTAATATTGAAAACTCTTCCGCGGCCTTGTCCATTCGTGTTCTCCTGGTTCGGGCAATTTCTAATAATGTGGCCCGGTTTTCCACATTTATAACAAACTACATTGGCATAACTTGCTCCGACACTACTTGCTCCGCCATTACTCGTTCCGACACCATTTGTTCCTTTCGTTCTATTAACCCCTGGTCCATAGACCTCACACTTCGCCGCGCTATGACCATTTCTTTTACACTTGTTTCAAAATTTGGTGCAGAACCCCGAGTGATATTTTTCACACCTTTGGCATAGCTGCTTCTAATTGTTGTTGTTGTTGCGGTTATTATTGTTGTTGGGATGATTGTTGTAGTTGTTGTTGTTGTTGTTGTTGTTGTTGTTGTTGTTGTTGTTGTTGTTGTTGTTGGGCTATTTGTTGTAGTTGCGATTGATGTTGCGATTGTTGGGATAATTGTTGCGATTATTGTTGTAATTGCTGTTGTTGTTGTATTGGTGATTCTTATCACCGTTTTCCTCCCAATTTCTTTTGACTTGCTTCACATTGGCCTCTTCAGCAGTCTGTTCTTTAATTCTTTCTTCAATCTGGTTCACTAGTTTGTGAGCCATTCTACATGCCTGTTGTATGGAGGCGGGCTCGTGTGAACTTATATCTTCTTGGATTCTTTCCGGTAATCCTTTCACAAACGCGTCGATCTTCTCTTCCTCATCTTCGAATGCTCCCGGACACAATAGGCACAATTCTGTGAATCGTCTTTCGTACGTGGTAATATCAAATCCTTGGGTTCGTAACCCTCCAAGTTCTGTCTTGAGCTTATTGACCTCAGTTCTGGGACGGTACTTCTCGTTCATCAAGTGCTTGAATGATGTCCACGGTAGTGCGTACGCATCGTCTTATCCCACTTGCTCTAGATAGGTATTCCACCATGTTAACGCAGAACCTGTGAAGGTATGCGTAGCATACTTCACTTTGTCCTCTTCAGTACACTTACTTATGGCAAACACCGATTCGACCTTCTCGGTCCACCGTTTCAATCCGATCGGTCCTTCGGTTCCATCAAATTCCAAAGGTTTGCAGGCAGTGAATTCTTTGTAGGTGCATCCTACACGATTTCCTGTACTGCTAGATCCAAGGTTATTGTTGGTATGTAGCGCAGCCTGTACTGCGGCTATGTTTGAAGCTAGAAAAGTACGGAATTCCTCTTCATTCATATTCACGGTGTGTCGAGTAGTCGGTGCCATTTCCTTCAAAATAGTCAAATGGAACAAGTTAATCATACAGAATATTAAGAGTAGTTAATAGTATTTCGTAGCATAATATGAACTCATTTATAAAAGCTTTTTCTTCATATTAGCGTTTTATAAGTTTAAATTCGGGTAGTACCTACCCGTTAAGTTCATACTTAGTAGCTAATATACAATTCAACTACTACAATTCTATATGAAAAACTGATTATAATAATATTTCGCGTTCAAACTTTTACACAATATTTTACAAACTTACAATACCGCTTATTTTACATATAGCATGAAATATGGCACACAATAAATTTGATACAAGATGGTTGTGAAGATAATTCTAGCTAGTACACAAGTCGTTCAGCAAAGGCAATAAAGACACGTAATTCATACGTCCAGAAACAAGTCATGCATTCTGGTTTTACTAGGATTACTTTCCATCCTTGGTCTTGTGGAACATAACCATTATGGCCGTTGATAAGACAACGTGTTGTAACGTCGTCAAAGGGACGAGGGTTACGTAATGTCCAACAGTCCCGTAACAATCTAAAAACCTCATTTCTTACCCCAATTACCGACTCCATCACTTGTGGAAACGTTTTGTTTAATAGTTGTAGCCCGATATTCTTGTTCTCACTTTGGTGAGAAGCGAACATTACTAATCCGTAAGCATAACATGCTTCTTTATGTTGCATGTTAGCCGCTTTTTCTAAATCACGAAGTCCAATATTCGGATATATTGAGTCAAAATAATTTCTTAACCCATTGCGTAAAATAGCATTTGGGTTCCCTGTAATATATGCGTTAAAGTAAACACATCGTAACTTATGGATTTCCCAATGTGATATCCCCCATCTTTATAACGAAAGCCTTTTATAAACCAAGGCATTCTTGGAACGTTCTTTGAATGTCTTACAAACTGATCTCGCCTTAAATAGTTGTGCCGAAGAATTCTGACCGACTCTAGACAAGATTTCATCAATCATGTCTCCGGGTAGGTCTCTTAAAATATTGGGTTGTCTATCCATTTTGTGTTTTTATACTGTAAAATAGACAAGAGTTAGATTCATAAAAAAAAATACTTATTAATACAAGCAATTTTTACATATATCATAAAGCATAAGCACACTATATTACACCACACGAATACAACTATCTTATTCCGACTCGCTTGTTTCTTCTTCTTCGGTTTTGGTTCGTTTTGCTAAGTTTCTAGGGATATATGATGTTCCCCTAATACGAGCCGTCGTTTTCCACATTGGTTTAGAAAAACCTGGTGGTTTAGAGGTTCCCGGGTCATTGTTACAACTTAAGGACTTCGGGGGTTGACGATACATATAAAGTTCATCGGGGTTGGAATTAGATTTCTTTATTTTTATGCCCTTTCCCTTATTATTTTCTTTTGCCTTTTTAAATTCAGTTGGGGTAATTTCTATAACATCATCGGAATCCGATTCCTCGGAGAATTGGTAATCCTCCCAATATTTTGCTTCCTTGGCGGAAACACCATTGACCATAATTAACCTTAGTCGGTTGGTTGAGGATTTTCTTTTACTTAACCGTTTTATTATTTCCCCCACCGGTTCTATTTCTTCTTCCGGTTCCGACTCTTCTTCCGGTTCCGACTCTTCTTCCGGTTCCGACTCTTCTTCCGGTTCCGACTCTTCTTCCGGTTCCTCTTCGGGAACTTGTGAATCAGTCCACGAATCATTCCAATTTACATTTGACTCTTCATTATTATTAGGTGAGTCAATGGGACTTGTTCTAGAGGTAGACATCTATCACATAATATCAAACGCGTTAAGAGATTAATATATCACATAATATTCACATGTTAAAAATATATAGTTTCCAACAAAATTTGTTAAGCAATCATTTTTCAAGTAAACACGGTCGAAGTCCAGACTCACTAATGCATCCTAACAAACTCGATAAGACACACTAATGCAAAATTCTGGTTCTCTAAGACCAACGCTCGGATACCAACTGAAATGTCCCGTTCTTATTGATTAAAAACGTTCCATATTAATTGATTTCGTTGCGAGGTTTTGACCTCTATATGAGACGTTTTTCAAAGACTGCATTCATTTTTAAAACAAACCATAACCTTTATTTCATAGATAAAGGTTTTAAAAAGCTTTACGTAGATTATCAAATAATGATAATCTAAAATATCCTGTTTACACACGACCATTACATAATGGTTTACAATACAAATATGTTACAACAAAATAAGTTTCTTGAATGCAGTGTTTACACAATATCATACAAGCATGGACTCCAAATCTCGTCCTTATTTAAGTATGCGACAACGGAAGCTCTTAATAATCACCTGAGAATAAACATACTTAAAACGTCAACAAAAATGTTGGTGAGTTATAGGTTTAACCTACATATATCAAATCATAATAATAGACCACAAGATTTCATATTTCAATACACATCCCATACATAGAGATAAAAAATCATTCATATGGTGAACACCTGGTAACCGACATTAACAAGATGCATATATAAGAATATCCCCATCATTCCGGGACACCCTTCAGATATGATATAAATTTCAAAGTACTAAAGCATCCGGTAATTTGGATGGGGTTTGTTAGGCCCAATAGATCTATCTTTAGGATTCGCGTCAATTAGGGTGTCTGTTCCCTAATTCTTAGATTACCAGACTTAATAAAAAAGGGCATATTCGATTTCGATAATTCAACCACAGAATGTAGTTTCACGTACTTGTGTCTATTTTGTAAATCATTTATAAAACCTGCATGTATTCTCATCCCAAAAATATTAGATTTTAAAAGTGGGACTATAACTCACTTTCACAGATTTTTACTTCATCGGGAAGTAAGACTTGGCCACTGGTTGATTCACGAACCTATAACAATATATACATATATATCAAAGTATGTTCAAAATATATTTACAACACTTTTAATATATTTTGATGTTTTAAGTTTATTAAGTCAGCTGTCCTCGTTAGTAACCTACAACTAGTTGTCCACAGTTAGATGTACAGAAATAAATCGATAAATATTATCTTGAATCAATCCACGACCCAGTGTATACGTATCTCAGTATTGATCACAACTCAAACTATATATATTTTGGAATCAACCTCAACCCTGTATAGCTAACTCCAACATTCACATATAGAGTGTCTATGGTTGTTCCGAAATATATATAGATGTGTCGACATGATAGGTCGAAACATTGTATACGTGTCTATGGTATCTCAAGATTACATAATATACAATACAAGTTGATTAAGTTATGGTTGGAATAGATTTGTTACCAATTTTCACGTAGCTAAAATGAGAAAAATTATCCAATCTTGTTTTACCCATAACTTCTTCATTTTAAATCCATTTTGAGTGAATCAAATTGCTATGGTTTCATATTGAACTCTATTTTATGAATCTAAACAAAAAAAGTATAGGTTTATAGTCGGTAAAATAAGTTACAAGTCGTTTTTGTAAAGGTAGTCATTTCAGTCGAAAGAACGACGTCTAGATGACCATTTTAGAAAACATACTTCCACTTTGAGTTTAACCATAATTTTTGGATATAGTTTCATGTTCATAATAAAAATCATTTTCTCAGAATAACAACTTTTAAATCAAAGTTTATCATAGTTTTTAATTAACTAACCCAAAATAGCCCGCGGTGTTACTACGACGGCGTAAATCCGGTTTTACGGTGTTTTTCGTGTTTCCAGGTTTTAAATCATTAAGTTAGCATATCATATAGATATAGAACATGTGTTTAGTTGATTTTAAAAGTCAAGTTAGAAGGATTAACTTTTGTTTGTGAACAAGTTTAGAATTAACTAAACTATGTTCTAGTGATTACAAGTTTAAACCTTCGAATAAGATAGCTTTATATGTATGAATCGAATGATGTTATGAATATCATTACTACCTTAAGTTCCTTGGATAAACCTACTGGAAAAGATAAAAATGGATCTAGCTTCAACGGATCCTTGGATGGCTCGAAGTTCTTGAAGCAGAATCATGACACGAAAACAAGTTCAAGTAAGATCATCACTTGAAATAAGATTGTTATAGTTATATAAATTGAACCAAAGTTTGAATATGATTATTACCTTGTATTAGAATGATAACCTACTGTAAGAAACAAAGGTTTCTTGAGGTTGGATGATCAACTTACAAGATTGGAAGTGAGCTAGCAAACTTGAAAGTATTCTTGATTTTATGTAACTAGAACTTGTAGAATATATGAAGAACACTTAGAACTTGAAGATAGAACTTGAGAGAGATCAATTAGATGAATAAAATTGAAGAATGAAAGTGTTTGTAGGTGTTTTTGGTCGTTGGTGTATGGATTAGATATAAAGGATATGTAATTTTGTTTTCATGTAAATAAGTCATTAATGATTACTCATATTTTTGTAATTTTATGAGATATTTCATTCTAGTTGCCAAATGATGGTTCCCACATGTGTTAGGTGACTCACATGGGCTGCTAAGAGCTGATCATTGGAGTGTATATACCAATAGTACATACATCTAAAAGCTGTGTATTGTACGAGTACGAATACGGGTGCATACGAGTAGAATTGTTGATGAAACTGAACGAGGATGTAATTGTAAGCATTTTTGTTAAGTAGAAGTATTTTGATAAGTGTATTGAAGTCTTTCAAAAGTGTATAAATACATATTAAAACACTACATGTATATACATTTTAACTGAGTCGTTAAGTCATCGTTAGTCGTTACATGTAAGTGTTGTTTTGAAACCTTTAGGTTAACGATCTTGTTAAATGTTGTTAACCCAATGTTTATAATATCAAATGAGATTTTAAATTATTATATTTTCATGATATTATCATGTATGAATATCTCTTAATATGATATATATATACATTAAATGTCTTTACAACGATAATCGTTACATATATGTCTCGTTTAAAAATCATTAAGTTAGTAGTCTTGTTTTTACATATGTAGTTCATTGTTAATATACTTAATGATATGTTTACTTATCATAGTATCATGTTAACTATATATATATATATCCATATATATGTCATCATATAGTTTTTACAAGTTTTAACGTTCGTGAATCACTGGTCAACTTGGGTGGTCAATTGTCTATATGAAACATATTTAAATTAATCAAGTCTTAACAAGTTTGATTGCTTAACATGTTGGAAACATTTAATCATGTAAATATCAATCTCAATTAATATATATAAACATGGAAAAGTTCGGGTCACTACAATAAGGGCACGTGAATGTGGTTTTCTCTTGATCTTCGGGTGCTATTGGAATTTGAAAATATCCGAAAAAACCATCAAGAAAACAATAGTAACTATTTCCGGCTAATCTTTCCAACATTTGATCAATGAAAGGTAAGGGAAAGTGATCTTTTCTGGTGGCGTCATTTAATTTTCTATAATCAATACAAACACGCCATCCTGTTACAGTCCTAGTAGGAATACGCTCATTTTTTTCATTTATGATGACAGTCATGCCACCCTTCTTAGGTACGCATTGAACTGGGCTTTTCCATGAACTATCAGAGTTTGGATAAATTAAACCTGCATCTAGCAGTTTAATAATTTCTTTCTTAACAACGTCTTGCATATTAGGATTTAGTCTTCATTGGCGTTGCACATACGTTTTATGACCTTCTTCCATAAGGATTTTATGTGTGCAATACGAAGGACTTATTCCTTTAATATCATGAATCTTCCATGCAATAGCTGGTTTATGAGCTTTTAGCACAGAAATGAGTTGTGATGTTTCATTTTTAGTAAGAGAAGACGATATTATTACAGGTAATTCAGATTTACCATGTAAATAAGCATATTCCAAATGGTTTGGAAGTGGCTTTAACTCTAATGTCGGTGGTTCTTCTATCGATGATTTATATCGATATCTGTCTTCTTCTTTTAGCATTTGAATTTCTTCTGTTGTTGGTTCATATCCATTAGCCATAAGTGTAGCTAACATTTCAGCTTCTTCAATTGGTTCAGTTCCTTCTCCTAAAGAACATTCTCCTGTTCCTTGTAATTCTGGAAATTCTTCTAACAATTCTGCATGTGAATCTATAGTTTGAATATAATAACATGTATCATCTGCAGATTGCGGTTGTTGCATGGCTCTATCCACAGAAAAGGTAACACTCTTGTCCTCTATACTTAGGGTCAGTTTCTTACCAAACACGTCTATTATTGCTTTGGCCGTGTATAAAAATGGTCTTCCTAATATTAGAGGTACTCGAGAATCTTCTTCTATGTCCAGAATAACAAAATCTACTAGAAATACTAAGGTACCAACTTTAACTAGCATGTTCTCCATTATCCCTTTAGGATATTTTACTGATCGATCGGCTAGTTGTATGCTTATTCGTGTTGGTTTCAATTCTCCGAGGTCTAGTTTAGCGTATAGTGAATACGGCATTAAATTTATACTAGCACCTAAGTCTGCCAATGCTTCTATTAAACTAAGACTACCCAGAAAACATGAAATTGTGAAACTTCCTGGATCTGAAAGTTTTTCTGGTATCTTATTCAACAGCACTGCAGAACAATTAGCATTCATAGTAACAGCCGAGAGTTCTTCCATTTTATTTCTATTTGTGATTAGATCTTTCAGAAATTTAGCATATCTAGGCATTCCTGAAATTATATCAATGAAAGGAAGATTTACATTTATTTGTTTAAACATATCCAAGAATTTGGATTGCTCGGCTTCAAGTCTTTCTTTTCTCATTTTACTCGGGTAAGGGAGTGGTGGTTGGTATGGTTTAACATAAGGTTTAGCCTTAATTGTGTTATCTTCATTAACCTTTTTAACTACCGGTTCTGTTTCCTTATCTTACTCAGGTTGTGGTTCTTGTGGAGTAGGAATAGCTTCATCAAAAATTACAGGCATTTCAGGTGGTTTAAGTGTAATACCACTTCTTGTGGTAATGGCTTGAGTTGTTTCATTCCGGGGATTAACATTTGTATCACTAGGTAGACTTTCCGGTTTTCTTTCACGTATCAACCTTGCTAGGTTGCTTACTTCTTGTTTCAAATTTTGAATAGAAGCTTGTTGATTTCTAAATGCTTGAGCATTTTGTTCATTGGTTTGTTTCTGAGATGTGAAAAACTGCGTTTGAAATTCAACTAGCTTCGACATCATATCTTCTAAATTTGGCTTTTTATCATCGGTTTGTGGTGGTTTGTTTTGAAAAATAGGTCTTTGCTGATTGTAAGTATTGTTAGGTACTTGTTGATTGCTAGGACCTTGTTGGTTGTTGTATGGAACATTTCGGTTATAGTTCTAATTTTGATTGTAGATTGATCTTGGCAGTTGATAATTATTCTGATAATTATTTCTAGGCCTTTGGTTTATGTATGAAACATTCTCTCTTTGTTCTATTGTTAGTTCAATACTGAGACAATCTTTTGTCAAATGTGGTCCTCCACACTGCTCACAACTAATTCTTATTGAGTGGATATCTTTAGTCATCTTTTCCATTCGTCTCTCGACAGCATCTATCTTTGCAGAAATGGAATCTAAGTCATGGCTAGAATCGGCTCTAGCTGCTTTAGATGATCTAACGATATCTTTTTCTTGGTGCCACTCATGTGAGTGGGAAGCAGTATTATCAATAATTTTGTAAGCGTCAGTTGCGGTTTTCGTCATAATAGAACCACCAGCTGCTATATCTATGTCTTTTCTTGTAGTGATGTCGCATCCTTGGTAGAATATTTGTACTATTTGACAAGTGTCTAAACCATGTTGCGGACATCCTCTTAATAACTTTCCAAATCTAGTCTACGCCTCATATAGAGTTTCATTTGGCTTTTGTGTGAACGTAACAATTTCTCCTTGAAGTCTCACGGCTTTAGATGTTGGAAAAAATTGTTTAAGAAAATTTTCAACTAAAACGTCCCATGTATCAATCGCCCCTTCAGGTAACAATTCTAACCAATCTTTGGCTTCTCCCTTTAAAGTCTAGGGAAATAACATGAGATATATCTGTTCATCCTCCACTTCTCTTATTTTAAATAGTGTACAGATCCTATTAAAGGTACGAAGATGTTCATTTAGATCTTCCTTCGGCGCACCACTAAATTGGCATTGATTAGTCACCATGTGTAGGATTTGTCCTTTGATTTCATAATCTGGCGCATTAATGTCAGGTTGAGTAATTGCATGACCTTGGCCAGTGCGTTTAACTCTCATTCGGTCTTCCATACTTAGAGGTTCCAGATTTTCCATGATTGAATTTGTTGAATCTGAATCACTATAGGATTCTGATTTAATGGGTTGTTCCTCAACAATCTCCATTTGAATGATTGGTGGTTCCGGAGGAAAGATTAATGGTTCAGGATCTCTGAATTGTCCCTGAATATCCTCTGGATTCTCAATTGTGAGGTCGGGTTCAAAAAATGGATTATTGGAAATTTGAATTGGAG
Organism: Rutidosis leptorrhynchoides; assembly: GCF_046630445.1. Taxonomy (NCBI): domain Eukaryota; kingdom Viridiplantae; phylum Streptophyta; class Magnoliopsida; order Asterales; family Asteraceae; genus Rutidosis; species Rutidosis leptorrhynchoides. Next base: position 225,373,686 of record NC_092336.1, read on the forward strand.
TACTTGGCCGACTGGATGACGATTCTAAAGAAAAATCAACGGCGACAATATTGGCTAGATGTCTTGATCGAGTTACAGGTGGTGAACGTACAAAAGGTGGTAAACGTTTTGCTCGGTTCATTCACTGAATATCCTATTAGTTATAAAAGATAAAAATTATATAAGTTATCAAATTAATAGACTTTTCTGCTTTTGCCCACGTTTCGAATAGCCAATAGATGTAGCAGGGAGCCAGAACCCTTTAAATCGGAAGCTCACAACTCAGCCACTAACAAATCCAACTATTACTACGAAGCAGAAAATTTGGATGTCTATCAATTTAACCGCTTAAAATAATTTTTCGTTGAAATTTAAAGAAATTTTAGATAAGAAATAGAAAATTCTATGTCTTAAAAACTAGAGCGGCGAAAAATAAGAAATAAAAAGAGCGCGTCAGAAAAACGTTGAAAAATAAAAGGTAGCAAAATAATAAAAAGAATGTAGCGCGTCAAAACTTAAGAGTCTAAAAACTAAGAATTAAAAGTTGCGTCTAAAGGTATTAAAGCTTACAAGAAATACTATATCCCAAATGGCAATAACTTAAAAAGGTACTAAAATTTTAAAATGGCGTCGCAAAATTCTAAAGCACCTAAATCTTAGTATAAAGAAAAAGTACTTAAGGGATTTTATGGCAAAGCCTAAGAATCTAGAAATAAAAAAAAACTATGGCAAAAACTATGACTTAAAACTAAATACGAGCGAAAAATACAAATATTACGCTAAAAACAAATAAAAAGAAACAAAATATAAAAATAAACTTAAAGTTGTAAAAACACAATTTTTATAAAAATATTATTTTTATATTATTATTTTATAAAACTATTACTTTTATATATTTATGAAACTAATTAAACTAAAAATACAAATTAAATAAAAACTAAAACAAATTATTAAATATAACCCTAATTAGGGTTTAATAATAATTATTATTAATAATTTAAACCCTAAACTGGTTGGCTGAGGTTTCAGACTTGTCAAATCAGGTCATGCGATCGCATGGCCTGACCGTTGTAATACCATGCGGTCGCATGGTCTGCGAATTCGGGCCAGAACCTGGGCTGCTACACTACCGGGCTGATTACTTTTTTTTTCTGTTTTAATATACATATAAAATATATGTAAAAATTAAATAAAAACTTAATTTTTAAATAAAAATAAAAACTTTATAATTTTATATATATTTAACAAACTATTAAAAATGTATAATTTTTTTTCTTTTCTTTTTATATTTTTATATTTTCAATATTTAAAACGTATTTTTACAAAAGCGTATTTTTACAAAAGTAAACTAAATTTTTTTTATATAGCGTTGCGCTTTCGGCGTTTATGTTTCCCCGGCAGCGGCGCCAAAAATACTTGATGTGCGTAGAGGTGTATATAAAATAGTTATATTTTTACTACAAAATACTATTAAATACGATACAATTTTACACAAGTTATTTATTTATTTATAGAGTGGATATACCTAAACCTTGCTACAACACTTATAGGCAGTGTACCTAATCGTACAGTAGTGTAGTTTTTAGTAAGTCCGGTTCGTTCCACAGGGATCTTTAGCCAAGTTTAACGCTATATTTTTTAAAAACTATATTTGTATAAATATAAATATAAAATATAAATATAAGTAGTATTATTATTATAAAAGGGGGTTTTTACCGTTTAATGACCGGTTTGTCGATTTTTAAAACTTTAGTCGCAGTTAAAACCTAATGTAGAATATTAAAAATAAATATAACTTAATTTAAAGCGTAAAGTATATAACGATAATGAAATTGTGATAAATAAAAGTGCGATAAAATAAAATTGCGATAATTAAAGAGAACGATAATTAAAAGTGCAATTAAATAAAATGACAATAAATAAAAGTGCGATAATTAAAAGTGCAATTAAATATGAAATAAAAGAATTATGCTTATTTAAACTTCCGTAATCATGATGTTTGACGTGTTGATTTTAGTTTATTCCCATGGGTTAATTGTCCTTTGTCCTGGATTATTTGATATGTCCATACGGTTTTGCCCATAATAGTCCATCAGTCATAAATATAAAGTGCGAGAGTCTTCATCAAATTATCCTTATACCCGAAGTCAAATATTCCAACTAATTGGGGATTCGAATTGTAACAAGGTCTTAATACTTTGTTTAATGAATACACCAGGTTATCGACTGCGTGTAGTCCAAGGTTTTACTACTTTGTTAACAATTACACCAATTACCCTTGAATGTAATCCACCCCTGTTTCAACAAGTCTATTAACTATTAATCCAGTTCCGTGTCCGGTAAAATGAACAATTATTGGTATTTATAGATATCCCGCCCACCGTACCCGATTAAGCGTATGTTGTTATTTATAGATACGTCAAATTATAACCTTTATATTAAATTAACGAGGTATCATTAAGTTAATATAAAGCCCATTAATAACCCATAGTCTAATTTCCACAAGTGTCGTTCTTTTATCCAAACCCCAATTATGGTCCAAAGCCCAATTACCCAATTTTAGTATTTAGCCCAACATCACGATTACTTCGGCATTAAATAACCATAATAATAACTTAGCTACAAGACCTTAATTTAAAAAGGTTGAACATAACTTACAATGATTAAAAATAGCGTAGCGTTACACGGACAAAATTTCGATTTACACCCTTACAACATTCGCTAACATACCCTTATTATTAGAATTTAAAATTAAAATTAAAATTAAAATTTAAAATATATATATATATATATATATATATATATATATATATGTATATATATATATATATATGTATATATATGTATATATATACACACGTTGAGTGAGAGATAGATGGAAAGATATTGTAAAAATTCGTCCAAAACTCGCGAACTTTATAGGACCTGACCTGTCACTGTTCAACATGCGATCGCATGGAGTTATAGCCTCCAGGCCATGTGATCGCATGGCCCCTTTTTCCAGCTCACAAGAGTTTGTTTGCATTCTGCCGACAGTTTATATAAATATATATAATATATAAATAATTTTAAGAATTATTTAAATATTATATTATATTTATGTGCATAGTTGACTTGTAATTTTTAGTCCGTTGCGTCGAGCATTGAGAGTTGACTTTGGTCCCGGTTCCGGATTTTCGAACGTCCTTGCGTACAATTTAATATCTTGTATTTTGCGTTTTGCGACTTGTACTCTTGTAATTTTGAGACGTTTCTCACCAATAATTTGAACCACTTTGATTGTACTTTGTACTTTTTAGCTTTTTGTTCGTTTGCGTCTTCAATTCGTCGAATCTGTCTTTTGTCTTCACCTTTTATTATTTAAACGAATATTACTTGTAAATAGAACAATTGCAACTAAAAGCTTGTCTTTCTTGAGGGATAATGCTATGAAATATATGTTCGTTTTTAGCATTATCAACTACCGCAATCCCAGACCGCACGTTTTATTTCCAAGTCTTCTATATCCAATTCAAGAGTATTAGCTTTGACAACAGTGAGTTTGTAAGACGGTTCGGTGTTGCCGAACGTAGCACCTGATGAATGATCATCAAACTTAGATTTATAGAATTCGAAAAAATTATTTTTTATATCGCCCGGATCAACGACCCATGTCCCGCAAATCATTAAACCTTGAACGTGTTGTGTGCTATGTTTGTGTTTGATGGAACCATGAAAGAATTTGGAATTTTCGTCCCCTTCGACGTCCCATTTTATTCTCGATTTTTGAATTGCATCGAAATTTTCCAACTTAAGAATGTCGTCTCGCTCATAAAATAACCGATGACGGAGCTGAATTGTATCAGTATCTGCGCTACCCATATCAGTAAGGGAGTTGATGTCATTAATTTTCTTGTCAAGATCCTTTAGCCGTTTCATTTCATTAGCTCGGGACGTATGAATCCACAATTTTAATTCAACTTTTAGTAATCTGAATTTTGAAATAACATCAGTGTCATGACTCACACTAATGGATTGCCATGCTTCTTTAACAACATCATCAAAGTCAGGTCGTTCAAACCAAGAATCGAAAATTTTGAAATACGTAGGACCAAAATCGACCTTATCTTGATAGAGTAGAATGGGAGAGTGATCCGAGTAACCGCGAGGCAACACTAATCCCTTCAAATCATCAACAACATTGAAAACATTGTTAGTAATAAAAAATCTATCAAGTTTGCTTAGTTTATTACCAGCTTTGTTTCGATACGTGAATTTGAGACCTCCGATAGGCACCTCGTATAAAGAATTAGCTTCAATAAAATCGTTAAATAACCGTGCATCAAGTGGGCAAAAATCGAAACCACATCTATCATCTCTACTTGTAACAGCATTCCAGTCACCCATAAGAATATAATCTCCTGGATGAGAGGACATAAACGAGGACAGGTTGTGCCACAAGATTTCTTTATCTGCAATCGATTAAGGAGCATACACGTTCACCATAAACACCTCTAACTTTTCTTTTAACCACAATCCCTGAACAATCACATAGTTATCGTTACACCACATACGTGTCTTATTGAAAGCGATAGGATCCCATAGAGAAATGATACCACCCGAAAATCCCCTAGCCAACGAAACCGCATAGTCAAAGTTTGGGTTACCCTACATAGACTTTAATCGATACATATAAAAACGAGACATCTTCGATTCTTGAATAGCTAAGAACTGAATTTTTAATGAAACACAATTTTCTTTTATCCAAATACGCTTATTAAGCATCTCGGACCCGCAACTATTAATAGATAAAATCTTCATTTAAAACTATTATTAATATCGACTCGATTCAATTTGTTGTGACAACCTTTTAGATTGAAACCCAATAGCTCTCCTATACCAAATATGTCCTCACTATGTTCAATAGAGTCCAACCCAAAGTGACTTTTAATTTCATTATTGACCATCATCAAATGCTTATTGCAATTAACAGAATATCTCGAACTCTTATTCGCCATTCTGTTTTCATGTTCATGAGTATATCCAGGGGGATAAGAGTTACTTGGACTTGATGTCGTTGCTTTCTTCTCAGCCTGACTAGAAGGTTTGTTAACCGATACGTCAACCTTGCTACAATCAACATTATTATCAGTCATAGAATTGTGATCAATACCTTCAAATTCTTTAAGATAGTCTGAATTATACTTTGTTTCTTCTACAAATGAATGATTGGAAGAGTTACTATGGAGATCCTCATTGACAGAAGCGTTATCATTGTTGTTGTTTTCTGATTCAATTGTAGTCTCGATGTCAAAACCCCAAGAGCAGATTTCTTGCCCAAAAATTTCAAATTCTTTACCATTTATCTCTACTAATGCTGCGGTAGATATAGGTTTCTTTTCAAAAGTGGCCAAACATACACGACCCGTTGACAAAGGCACGTTACTATTTGCTTCAAAGAATAGAAAACGACCAAAACATGAAGCAACTTTTTTGCACGCATTAGTACCCCATCCACACGGTGGGAGACCGGTAATTTCCACCCACACAATTCTTTCATCTACTACAAAGTCATCACACGCTTCCTTCACACAACTAAACATAGAAGAAAGATTAACATTTTCCTTGAACGCTTTATGAACTGTGAAACAACCCAACCCGTAATTTATCCGGCCCATATTTTTCTTTTCTTTTTAACGTAATATTATTAACGACTTTTAGGTCCCAATTATGTTTCCAAAAACATATTTAATACAATAATAAGTTCAATAACTTTAAAACATTCAACGTACGAATTAAGTTACAAAATACAAGCTTCGACCCATATGAGTTTAAGTTCCAAACAACTACGAGCATGATGTTTGGGGATAAACTACCCAATCCTAGGTCGAATCCAAAAGTAATTCAAGCAAGCATCAAAAGGGAAATCATCTAAATCCCGAGCATACCCTTGCCAATCCGCTTCCGAACCTAAAAATGTAAACAACGAGAGGGTAAGCTAACGCTTAGTGAGTGAGAATATACTACATACATGTATATGCATAAAATGGACACGCCACACAAATATCAAATAACATATACCGGAGCATCCAAGCATATAGCAAGCTAATCTACGCATACCGTACAATTGCGATACCACTAGCTACAACACCAATGTAAGTTCACTCACCACGATATGAACAACACTACCAAGCTAAACCCGGAGGGCTAGCTACAACATAACAATATCAATAACATATGATAATATTATACCCAACGGACCTACAACCCAAGGTTAACCACTTAACCTTAAACATACGAAAGTTGGTCGGACAACCCGAGCCTTAGTGAATTCGCACGACCCGAGATACACTACCTCAACGATAAGATGACCGAACAAACCGAGTCATCATGAACCCGCTCTAACCGAGATTCTCAACCTTAACGAGAAGATGACCGAGCAAACCGAGTCATCATGAATCCGCACTAATCGAGATTCACTACCTCTATAATAAGATGACCGAATGAAACGAGTCATCATGAATCCGCACTAACCGTGATTCACTACCAAGACAATAAGATGACCGGACAACCGAGTCATCATGAATCCGCACTAACCGTGATTCATTACCATAACAATGAGATGACCGACAAACCGAGTCATCATGAATCCGCACTATCCCGAGATTCACTACCTTAACAACAAGATGACCGACAAACCGAGTCATCATGAATCCGCACTAACCCGAGATTAACTACTACAAGGGTGGTAACTCAAAACGCATAAGCGTACACCAAGACTCGAAACTGCAAGAGTCCATCATCTACCTATATGTGAAGTGATCTCTATGACCGAGAACCGCTTCACCCGACCCACACCCATCCTACACATACATATGCACATAGGATATTAACACTCACCTTGTTGCCATGAAGAATGCAACCGAATGATTCGCAACACGCCAATGGAAAGTACCTATTCCATTAATCACAAAACAAACAACACAATTAGGGTGGATTTACAAATCAACCCAAATTGATAACTAGTGCAATTTCGACCCAATTGCACTTCCAAATCCAAAATGCGCCCAAACTAACCAATAATCACTAACACAAGTGAGAATGGTCCTAATACACCAATTAAACCAAAGCATAGGTGTTAAACACCAATCTTGCCCAATATGTCACCTTAAACCTAATTTTGACCCATTTCAAAATTAGTCAACCCAATTACACCCAAAGTGGTTCCAACACTTCTATAATCACTAACACTAGTAATTACACACTACCTACAACCCTTAAACATGGTTAAATCATTAACCAAAACTAAACCCACCAACATCAACAATAACTAGTTACAAATACCCAGTTCACCATCTAAATAGGTTTTATAACTAACTAGCTCCAAAACCCTAAACTTGAATATCAAAACACAAGGATGAAATTCGGAGTTGAGACTTACCAATACCACCAAAAGGATGCCGTTGACGAGTGGAACAACTTTAATACTTGAGGTTTGACCCGAAACAACATCCTTCTTCTCCAAATGGAGTTCTCTCTCTCTAAAACTCAATCTCTCTCTAGGGTTTGGAGATGAGAGTGGTTTTGGGTGGGAATGAAGATAGGATAATGTTTGGAACTGATTTGGGGCTTAAAACCCGTTCACCATGGGAAAATACCAAAATACCTCCAAAATCCCCTTTAAAAACGGGGCAGAAATGTCTGTTCAGCGACATTGTCGCGTTTCGCGACACCCCGTCGCGTTACGCGACGACCAAAACGCGATACCCATTTTTAATAAGCGATAAAAGAACAGAAGTTAGGATTTTCAACTCGTCGCGTTTCAGTCCATCTGTCGCGTATCGCGACAACCCAGAACGCGATATAACCCCTCAAAACGCGATGAATGACCTGATGTCTCCCAATTTCACTTTTAACAACACTCAATGTCAACTGTGGTCAACCAAATACGTCTAAACTATTAAATAATCATCCTTGGACATCAAATGACGCCTCGAACGTCATGTTTAGAAAAACGGGGTGTTACAACTCTCCCCCACTTAGAATCGATCACGTCCTCGTGATCCTCGTCACTTAACCGATCGGAACCGCACTCTATGGTCCTCAAAAAAACATTACAATCCGACTTTCATCTCATTACTCATTAACTCAAGGACCAATCCATTAACTAAAACACATACTTGCACGCATTTCGATCCGTGCAATACACGCAACATCCGAAGTCTACAACGATCACTTAGAATACGCGAAATCGCCACGTATTCTTTCAACCTTTTAGGCAATCCTTCTCAAAGAATCACCATTAACCACCAAAACGTCACCTGTGATTTACTAAAACCTACAAATTTGAGCACAAGAATTTGCTCAATCCCTCACATCGGGAAAACTCAACCAATCTCGTACCGAGATATCAACTCCTAGCATACCATACCAAGTACATCGCTAGTAATAACCACAAAAGTCAACACTCGAACCGATGAAGACCGAAATGAAAGCGAATCCTCACCGATAACACTTACCACCTAACACCCCTTGTAGCGCGCAACACGACTAACACGCAACTACCGCGAACACGTGAGCGAAATACGACTATTGCATCACGATTCACATCAACATGGTCCTTATGACCCCACCATTGGCGTATAAAACAACCAACAGTTCACACATCCAACATGGCCGAAATAACCCGAGCCTAAACACATATGGAGGATGGTCGAAACAACCCGAACCTTAGTGAATTCGCAACAACCCGAAATTCACCAACCAATCCATATTTCCCACAACGAAATGACCGTGCAACTCGAGTCATTGTGAATACGCCAAACCGATATTCACTACCTCCACCACATAGTATAACCGAGGATGGCCGTACAAACCGAGCCTTAGTGAATTCGAGTAACCCGACATTCACTACCTCAACTATGAGTTCAACCAAAAGGGACAATCTTAACCACCCGAATTATCGTGAATACGAACAACCTGATACCACTAACCATCACAATCGAGCAAGAACCACCTTTATCAAACGTAGGCACAAAACAATAATTCTCTAGAAGAGGATCCGACATACACATCCCTTAACCGAGGGATCTTACCTTGCTCGTCAAACACGTCCATTATCTCTCAACAAGATTCACCACATTACCACCTCGGTGATAATTTAAAGCCAAAAATCGTAAGTACAAATTAACCGAAATTGTACTCTACCACAAATCGACCAAATCTAGGTCCTGACACAAGTTTCAGATCTACTAAAAGCGTCGTCCGAAATCTCACACTAAAACCTCCTCGTGTGGGAGTGTAACTCCCCCACTTGGAACTACGTTCCATAACCGTATCTTGTACACCCGTACAATGCTACCAAAGGTAGACTTTACTAACAATTGGGTTCACACGACCCATCACCACATATTGTTTCAACTTTAAGCACACGGAGGATTTTAACCTATCCTTTAACAATTCGAACGAAGAGTTCACCACCAATTACACAAACCTTACTCTCACAATTATCCAATTGCTATAGTTTGTCGAATTTCCACCTAGTCACTCATGTACCTAAGGGTTTCTCTCCGGTACCCTAAGAACAAAGCAACCACAACACCATAGGAGTCGAACACGCTAGTAGGTATGAAAGAGGCACCTAATGTCGCGTCACGTAGACTCCTTCACCAACATACATCGAGATCAAACACTCGATCTTTTTCGGGTTCCATTCACCCGACGAACCTCATGGTTCATCAAATTCAACACGAGAGCGAACACGCTCTAACGTCCGAACACCAAGGCCCATGCCCATGGCATGGTAGAAACATTTCCCAACACTAAGGAATGCTTGGCTACACCAAGTCTTACACCCTTCGCCCATCAATCAAAACGTCAACATATGGTACTTCCATTAGGAACGTCACCCATAACAATAACATGCACCATAATTGCATTTAACAAACCCGAACTCAACGGTACATAATAAATATTCAAAGGACATATTTATTAACGATACGTACCTTAACGTCTCCTTGCGGCATTCACCGCCGCCAACTCGGGACAATCCGGCTTGCGATGTCCCTCCTTATGACAATAGTAGGACATCCCGTCATCACTTCTCGGCATTGTGCACTCCCATAACTTGTGGCCCCTAACACCACAATTGAAACATCTAGATGCACTAGAATCCGTTGTGCCTTTACCCACATTACCCGTACTCGCACTTGCTCCCTTATTTTTCTTGTTCAAAAACATCGTAGTTTCGGATTTTCGCTTACTAACATCGGAAACACTTGCCTTCGAGACAAACGCCTCAAAACCCTTCGCCATGTCAAACAACTCCTCAAAAGTCTTCACCGAGTTCCTACTAATTTTCTCTTGGTAGCGGTCGTCCAATGTTCGGTAAAAGTCTTCCTTCAACATGTGATCATTCCCGACATACTCCGGGCAAAATTGGGTCTTCGATAAGAAAACGAATTTGAGAGTGTTTAAATCCATTGACCCTTGCCTCAAAGCACGCAACTCGTCCTTAATCTTAGAAAGATCGGCCGACGTTCGATACTCCTTGAAAAATTCTGTCTTAAACTCGTCCCATGTGAACTCCATACATTGTTCATCACCATAGAGTTGAATTTTCGCATCCCACCATAATTTGGCATCACCCCTTAGCATACTACTACCATACCTCGTCTTCTTATCGAGAGGGCACTCACTAGTATGAAAAGCCCCCTCCATATCGGAGATCCATCGAGCACTCTTTAGTGGGTCTCGTGCGCCAACAAAAGTGGGAGGTTGAGAATCCTTGAAATTCTTGTAGTAAAAGTCCCGCCTTTTCACATTATCCTCGTGAAGGACAATCTTAACTAGTTCCTTGATTACATCGACTACTTCCTCGTTAATCGAATCTAGGAACATCTTCCTAACGTCCTCTAGAAGTTCCGCCCTCTGACGTTTAAAGATGGCCTCAACCTTAGCCGTGAACTCGGAGTCCTCGCCTTGATCACCATTATCATGTCCGTTCCTCGTCTTCATTCTAAGAAATGAACTCGGTTAGGAACGCAACGTGAATAAATTACACACACCGCTACGAACAATATTCACAATCATATAAGTATGCCAACGTTCGTGCATCCCATCTAGTCCAATACTTGTTGTACATCACTTGCATGACTTGGTTTGCAACCGTAATAATGGTCGCGAAGCATTATTACGCTCACACGCCATGACGAGCTCATGAATACAATAACTATCTCGCTAGATATTCAGCACAAAACAACATGATTAGTAACAGCATAATTAAAACATAGTTAGTTCACCTATTCTCTAAGGCACTAACTAAAACCCGAACCGACCCGTTCACCTACAAGTCCCGCAAAAAATAAGCACACACAAAAGTCTAAGTCTAGGCACCTATCTCAAGTCGCCTAAATCCCTTAGACCATGCTCTGATACCACTTGAAACAACCCAACCCGTAATTTATTCGGCCCATATTTTTCTTTTCTTTTTAACGTAATAATATTAACGACTTTTAGGTCCCAATTATGTTTCCAAAAACATATTTAATACAATAATAAGTTCAATAACTTTAAAACATTCAACGTACGAATTAAGTTACAAAATACAAGCTTCGACCCATATGAGTTTAAGTTCCAAACAACTACGAGCATGATGTTTTAGGATAAACTACCCAATCCTAAGTCGAATCCAAAAGTAATCCAAGCAAGCATCAAAAAGGGAAATCATCTAAATCCCGAGCACACCCTTGCCAATCCGCTTCCGAACCTAAAAATGTAAATAACGAGAGGGTAAGTTAACACTTAGTGAGTGAGAATATACTACATACATATATATGCATAACATGGACACGCCACACAAATATCAAATAACACATACCGGAGCATCCAAGCATATAGTAAGCTAATCTACGCATACCGTACAATTGCGATACCACTAGCTACAACACCAATGTAAGTTCACTCACCACAATATGAACAACACTATCAAGCTACACCCGGAGGGCTAGCTACAACACAACAATATCAATAACATAAGATAATATTATACCCAACGGACCTACAACCCAAGGTTAACCACTTAACCTTAAACATACAAAAGTTGGTCGGACAACCCGAGCCTTAGTGAATTCGCACGACCTGAGATACACTACCTCAACGATAAGATGACCGAACAAACCGAGTCATCATGAACCAGCTATAACCGAGATTCTCAACCTTAACAATAAGATGACCGAGCAAACCGAGTCATCATGAATCCGCACTAACCGAGATTCACTACCTCTATAATAAGATGACCGAACGAACCGAGTCATCATGAATCTGCACTAACCGTGATTCACTACCAAGACAATAAGATGACCGAACAACTGAGTCATCATGAATCCGCACTAACCGTGATTCACTACCATAACAATGAGATGACCGACAAACTGAGTCATCATGAATCCGCACTAACCCGAGATTCACTACCTTAACAACAAGATGACCGAAAAACCGAGTCATCATGAATCCGCACTAACCCGAGATTCACTACTACAAGGGTGGTAACCCAAAACGCATAAGCGTACACCAAGATTCGAAACTCCAAGAGTCCATCATCCACCTATATGTGAAGTGATCTCTATAACCGAGAATTGCTTCACCCGACCCGCGCCCATCCTACACATACATATGCACATAGGATATTAACACTCACCTTGTCGTTTTGAAGAATGCAACCGAATGATCCGCAACACGCCAATGGAAAGTACCTATTCCATTAATCACAAAACAAACAACACAATTAGGGTGGATTTACAAATCAACCCAAATTGATAACTAGTGCAATTTCGACCAAATTGCACTTCCAAATCTAAAATGGGCCCAAACTAACTAATAATCACTAACACAAGTGAGAATGGTCCTAATACACAAATTAAACCAAAGCATAGGTGTTAAACACCAATCTTGCCCAATATGTCACCTTAACCCTAATTTTGACCCATTTCAAAATTACTCAACCCAATTACACCCAAAGTGGTTCCAACACTTCTATAATCACTAACAATAGTGATTACACACTACTTACAACCCTTAAACATGGTTAAATTATTAACCAACCCTAAACCCACCAACATCAACAATAACTGGCTACAAATACCCAGTTCACCATCTAAATAGGTTTTATAACTAACTAGCTCCAAAACCCTAAACTTGAATATCAAAACACAAGGATGAAATTCGGAGTTGAGACTTACCAATACCACCAAAAGGATTCCGTTGATGAGTGGAACAACTTTAATACTTGAGGTTTGACCCGAAACAACCTCCTTCTTCTCCAAATGGAGTTCTCTCTCTCTAAAACTCAATCTCTCTAGGGTTTGGAGATGAGAGTGTTTTTGGGTGGAAATGAAGATAGGATAATGTTTGGAACTGATTTGGGGCTTAAAACCCGTTCACCATGCGAAAATACCAAAATACCCCCAAAATCCCCTTTAAAAACGGGGCAGAAATGTCTGTTCAGCGACATTGTTGCGTTTCGCGACACCCCGTCCCGTTACGCGACGACCAAAACGCGATACCCATTTTTAATACGCGATAAAAGAACAGAAGTTAGGATTTTCAACTCGTCGCGTTTCAGTCCACTCTGTCGCGTATCGCGACAACCCAGAACGCGATATAACCCCTCAAAACGCGATGAATTACCTGATGTCTCTCAATTTCACTTTTAACAACACTCAAGGTCAACTGTGGTCAACCAAATATGTCTAAACTATTAAATAATCATCCTTGGACATCAAATGACGCCCCGAGCGTCATGTTTAGAAAAACGGGGTGTAACAAACTGACTCGGATTCAAACATTAACCATACCCAAAAACCACCTAGGTATTGAATTTTGAAATCTCTAAACCCCTCAGCCAAACATGCTTGATAAATAGTATTGAGTGCACCCATATCTTTGAGTTTAACCATAATAACGAAATCATTCTTGTGTACCTTTATTTTATCGTTATCATTGAGAGTCACTTTCTGAATTGCAGGTTTCTGACCAGATACTATATCAGCATAAGATGATCCGTTTGCATTACCACTTTTGCTGTTAGAAGCCTTGATAGGTGACAACTTTTTCATCATTCTTTTCAGTCGTTGCATTCTGTATAGGAGAATTGCCAATCACAGATTTCGGGACAGAATCTGTAGATGGCTTTGGAAACTTAGTTGCTTCAACATACACATGAAAAGATCCAATCCAAATATCGGCTAACCTGTTTTCCATCTCAATAATATTCTTAATTCCCATAAAACGAACAAAACCAAATCGTTTACCTGATTTAGCACGTTTTCTTGCAATAAACACATCTATCACACATCCGTACTGATCAAAATTGTTACGGAGATCAGTAATAGTAACGTGTTCTGGAAAATTGGTGACGAAAAAAGATTCATTTTTAGAGGTTTGAGTCGATTGAGTATCAATTTTTCGATACACTGTTTTCCTGCTCGTTACTTTATCGTATCTTCTGGATTTGATACTCCACCCATCGTTTAATGGGACGTTACGTAGGTTGCCGACCATGGTGAGGTGGCGTCTGATCCCGCCGAAGATCACCGGAGAAGAGGGGAAAAAAACGATGACGGCGCCGCTTTTATGTTTGTTGGAGATCGCCCGCAAAACCTGGACGGAAGCGTTTTTTCAATGTCTGTTGAATTTATGATACAATTAATTATACTAATGACATCATCATGAAGACTTAGATCTTTTTCTATTTATTTTTGAATTTTTTTAAGTTTGAATAATCCTTATTTATGACATCATTAATTTAGAGATTTATATGATAAATTATATAGATTATAGATATTGATGCATATATTAGTTTTAAGAGTAGTATAGAAAACATAGTTATTGAATATTGATGCATATATTAGATTATCTAAAATAATTATAATTGTTTTAGATAAAATAAAATTAAAATGTATAAATAATTTGATACGAACCGGATATTCTGCCGGTAACGAGTGCTATCAATACTACAGATATTGGTTTATTTGATTGCAAAGTTAGAAAATAATGAACTTAATGCACGTAAGATATCACGCCTTTATTTTGAATGTATGTATGACGGTGAACTATAAAAATGATTTGATGATATTTGACTTTTGGTTACTTACAAAAAGGGATGGTATTATTATGGATAACTAGTTAAAGACCCGCGATTTTGCGGGATTTTTGAAGAGTATATTCATTTAAGCTATAAAATTAAATATATAAATTAAAAAAACTATTATTATGTCTATTTGAACATTAAACCAAATGTTTTTTTAGGGGCTTAAAATTTTTAAAGTTTCAAAATGTACTAACGAAGTATGCAACGCTATGCAACGCTATGGAATATTTGGAGATTGTGCAACTGCATCATCTTCAAAGACACATCTCTAAGGAAAAGTTATGTGATCGATAGCATAGTGGCCTCAAGCTTCAATTGGATTATGGCAAGGTTTAGAAGAAAAAAAAAATGTAATTGGAACGTTTGGTTGCAATCTCCGCTTTCGTCTTTGTAATTGTTGTATTTTTGTTGTTCTGTTCCTTTCTAGCGTCTTGCTAATTTTTTCTAATAAAATTTCAGCCGTTTGAAAAAAAAAAAAATACTAACGAACCATTATTAAGTCTATGATGAACATTAAACCAAATGTTTTATAGGGGATTCAAATTTTTAAAGTTTCAAAATGTATTAACAAATAAATAAATAAAAAATTTGATTCAAATTAAATAAATCATCTACGATATCATGATGTAGTTTTAGGCGATTAAATGAAGAATTATGGATGGTTATCTCAAATCTTCGTTGTATTTTCCACATATTCGCCAATGTAGTTATTCTTGTTAGATGATCATGAATTTTGAAGAATATCACAACTCTTTGTCTTGTTGTTAGTACTATGTGCATCCATGAGAAAGTCTTCTGTCATAATTCGTCAGCCTATAATGAATTGAAACATTATATTTGTAATAAAATGCATAATATTGTAATATTTTTAATTATTTAGAAGACGTATGAAGTTTATGATTTAGTATACCTCATCCATAAAGTTGTGCATAATAATAAGCTTTTCAACTAAAAATGACATAGAATTGTGATAGCTTGACATTGTTGTTTCATCTCCTTTATTTACAAAATCTTTCCCTATTAAAGTATTTGATACTGTGACTTCTAAATCTCTAAATTTTGTAGTAAGTGCAATCTCTTCGTTCGTAATTTCAGCTGTTAAATATTTCATTTTTTCAAGTTTTGTTCCAAAAACTTCAATATGATTGTTGATTAACTTTCACAATCAAGATTAAATTAATGTATGTTAATCTCGAAATTGAAATATGAAAAAGTAGTTAATATAAAACCAATAATAATAAATAAGGTAAAGAAATAGTTTCGTGTACTTGCCTGTAGCATATCAGTTGTAGTGACCCGAACTTTTCCATGTTTATATATATTAAAATGAAATTGATATTTACATGATTAAGTGTTTCCAACATGTTAAGCAATCAAACTTGTTAAGACTTGATTAATTGAAACAGGTTTCATATAGACAATTGACCACCCAAGTTGACCGGTGATTCACGAACATTAAAGCTTATAAAAAATTATATGATGACATATATATGGATATATATATATAGTTAACATGATATTATGATAAGTAAACAAATCATTAAGTATATTAACAATGAACTACATATGTAAAAACAAGACTACTAACTTAATGATTTTGAAACAAGACATATATGTAACGATTATCGTTGTAACGACATTTAATGTATATATATCATATTAAGATATATTAATACATCATGATATCATGATAATGTAATAATATAAAATCTCATTTGATTTAATAAACAATGGGTTAACAACATTTAACAAGATCGTTAACCTAAAGGTTTCAAAACAACACTTACATGTAACGACTAACGATGAATTAACGACTCAGTTAAAATGTATATACATGTAGTGTTTTAATATGTATTCATACACTTTTGAAAGACTTCAAGACACTTATCAAAATACTTCTACTTAACAAAAATGCTTACAATTACATCCTCGTTCAGTTTCATCAACAATTCTACTCGTATGCACCCGTATTCGTACTCGTACAATACACGGCTTTTAGATGTATGTACTATTGGTATATACACTCCAATGATCAGCTCTTAGCATCCCATATGAGTCACCTAACATATGTGAGAACCATCATTTGACAACTAGCATGAAATATCTCATAAAATTACAAAAATATTAGTAATCATTCATGACTTATTTACATGTAAACAAAATTACACATCATTTATATCTAATCTATATCTATATACCAACGACCAAAAACACCTACAAATACTTTCATTCTTCAATTTTCTTCATCTAATTGATCTCTCTCAAGTTCCATCTTCAAGTTCTAAGTGTTCTTCATAAATTCTACAAGTTCTAGTTTCATAAAATCAAGAATACTTCCAAGTTTGCTAGCTTACTTCCAATCTTGTAAAGTGATCATCCAACCTCAAGAAATCTTTCTTATTTACAGTAAGATATCTTTCTAATACAAGGTAATACTTATATTCAAACTTTGATTCAATTTCTATAACTATAACAATCTTATTTCGAGTGGAAATCTTACTTGAACATGTTTTCGTGTCATGATTCTGCTTCAAGAACTTTCAAGCCATCCAAGGATTCTTTGAAGCTAGATATATTTTTCTCATTTCCAGTAGGTTTATCCACAAAATTTGAGGTAGTAATGATGTTCATAACATCATTCGATTCATATATATAAAGCTACCTTATTCGAAGGTTTAAACTTGTAATCACTAGAACATAGTTTAGTTAATTCTAAACTTGTTCATAAACAAAAGTTAATCCTTCTAACTTGACTTTTAAAATCAACTAAACACATGTTCTATATCTATATGATATGCTAACTTAATGATTTAAAACTTGGAAACACGAAAAGCACCGTAAAACCGGATTTACGCCGTCGTAGTAACACCGCGGGCTGTTTTGGGTTAGTTAATTAAAAACTATGATAAACTTTGATTTAAAAGTTGTTCTTCTGGGAAAATGATTTTTCTTATGAACATGAAACTATATCCAAAAATCATGGTTAAACTCAAAGTGGAAGTATGTTTTTCAAAATAGTCATCAAGACGTCGTTCTTTCGACTGAAATGACTACCTCTTACAAAAACGACTTGTAACTTATATTTCTGACTATAAACCTATACTTTTTCTGTTTATATTCATAAAATAGAGTTCAATATGAAACCATAGCAATTTGATTCACTCAAAACGGATTTAAAACGAAGAAGTTATGGGTAAAACAAGATTAGATAATTTTTCTTGTTGTAGCTACGTGAAAATTGGTAACAAATCTATATTAATCATATCCTAGCTAACTTATATTGTATTATACATGTATTTAATATATTATGTAATCTTGGGATACCATAGACACGTATGCAAATGTTTTGACATATCATATCGACCCATGTGTATATATTATTTGGAACAACCATAGACACTCTATATGCAGTAATGTGGGAGTTAGCTATACAGGGTTGAGGTTGATTCCAAAAATATATATACTTTGAGTTGTGATCTAGCCTGAGACGTGTATACACTGGGTCGTGGATTGATTCAAGATAATATATATCAATTTTTTTTTTCTGTATATCTAACTTTGGACAACTAGTTGTAGGTTACTAACGAGGACAGCTGACTTAATAAACTTAAAACATCAAAATGTATTAAAAGTGTTGTAAATATATTTTGAACATACTTTGATATATATGTACATATTTGTTATAGGTTCGTGAATCGACCAGTGGCCAAGTCTTACTTCCCGACGAAGTAAAAATATGTGAAAGTGAGTTATAGTCCCACTTTTAAAATCTAATATTTTGGGATGAGAATACATGCAGTTTTATAAATGTTTTACGAAATAGACACAAGTAAATAAAACTACACTATATGGGTGAATGATCGAAGCCGAATATGCCCCTTTTGCTTGGTAGCCTAAGAATTAGTAAATCGATCTACTAATTGACGCGAATCCTAAAGATAGATCTATTGGGCCTAACAAACCCCATCCAAAGTACCGGATGCTTTAGTACTTCGAATTCGTTTATATCATGTCTGAAGGATTTCCCGGAATGATAGGGGATATTCTTATATGCATCTTGTTAATGTCGGTTACCAGGTGTTCACCATATGAATGAATTTTATCTCTATGTATGGGATGTATATTGAAATATGAAATCTTGTGGTCTATTATTATGATTTGATAATATATAGGTTAAACCTATAACTCATCAACATTTTTGTTGACGTTTTAAGCATGTTTATTCTCAGGTGATTATTAAGAGCTTCCGATGTTGCATACTAAAATAAGGACAAGATTTGGAGTCCATGCTTGTATGATATTATGTAAAAACTGCATTCAAGAAACTTATTTTTGATGTAATATATTCTTATTGTAAACCATTATGTAATGGTCGTGTGTAAACGGTATATTTTAGATTATCATTATTTGATAATCTACGTAATACTTTTTAAACCTTTATTGATAAAATAAAGGTTATGGTTGTTTTAAAAATGAATGTAGTCTTTGAAAAACGTCTCATATAGAGGTCAAAACCTCGCGACGAAATCAATTAATATGGAACGTTTATAATCAATATGAACGGGACATTTCATCAGTTGGACGTAATCCATCAATCCACATTATACACCGCTGAGTAGGACACATCTAAGTTCCATATGTAATAGTAAAGACATCAAATTTAGTAGCAATTTTTTTCATATTAAATAAGCTATAGAAATGTGATAATATGTTTTCGATAATCGGTAGAATGTCGTCTTCAATGAATTCTCCAATCAATCTTCTACATAATTGTAATATACGTTGGTGATGTTCAGCAAACCAATCACTATACTTTTTGCTAAAGTTAATCGAATCTTCAGGAAATATTTAAACACAAACTTATAAGGTATACATAGTATTGTTTTATAAAAGATCGAAATATATAAATTATATTAAATTAAGATGTGCCACAATTGAAGTCTTGGTTCCTGGCAACCTGTAAATGTGATATAATATTTTAGTAATATAATTGTAAATGGATTGAGAATTGAAAGTCATTAATTCGTATAATTTCTATTTTTTGGTGGACATGTATTAAAAAAGTACTCTTTGTAGTATTTCATTTTTTTGTTGTATTTCCCTTTTCAGTTGTATAACGTTTTCTTCCATCTTAGTGAAGTACAGCTACAATAGAAAAATATAATTGTACGTTAATTATAACAGTTTGAAATTAACAATTACTATTGTCATTATAACAATTTGAACCTATTTTTTTTGCGGTGTTTCATAACTGCTTCTCTATTCTTTGCTTCTTTCTTTTCTTTCTGCAAATTTTCAAAAACAAAATAATATATTACTTATATTTGACTCATGTAAATGTAGTTAGAATAAATTATTTCAAATTTTGTAATCTCATACTTTATAAGTTAATAAAACATATTATTAATGCTTTTGTCCTTTCAGAACTTCTACCAGAGTAAATATTGTGCATATATCGGTGGCCTCCTACATATTATGTACCAATACTCCTCCTACCGATCTTAATTTTCTACCAGCAATTCAATCAACATATCTCGCTGATGTGTCAAGACGTAACCTTTAAAATGTAGACAATATGCTTAATAATTAACACATAATACAGGCAACTAAAACCCGGTCATGCAGTAACTAGCAAGTAAATTGACCAGTTCGATCCACAGGGAAAAGTTTGTTTTAAGGATTTTACAACGATTAATTATTCTAAAAGGGGGTTTGTGTTTGAAGTTGTATTTTCGTTTAACGAAACAGTAAATAAATATAATGAATAACAAGAATGAGAATGCGGTGTTTACTTCTATGCTTGATAAATGACAGGGATTTTTCTTTTATAATTAAAACCGTTATGTGATAGTTACGATAGAGCAGTTTATATCAATTTCACAATTTCTATAAACTTAAGAACTATGTTTAACCAACATGATTCTTTCTTGGTTAAATTCACATAAAACCTAGTTTACTAAGATCACTCTAAGTAAACTACACGATTGTAAAACCTAAATATCATTCAATTACCATCCTACACTCACATGTAGATGTCTAAATCACTAGGTGTTGAAGTACAAGTTATAACCAATGATAAACTCACATAAATCAAGTCACAACTCATATAATTGAACTAGGATATAAAGATGGTTACAACAATGGATTTATCGAAAGAACATGATGATTTAGATTGATTTAACTAACTAGACCCAACCTGGTTAAACTCATGTAAAACCTAAACTACAACAATTACTTGAGGTAATTTCATGACTATGTTGCTTTGGAACTTATTCAATTACCGAATTAAACACATAACAAAATCACTTAAGTTTATGCATCTAATCGTCTAGATTACTAGGTGTATTGAAGTATAGATTGTTTTTCTAGTTAACTCACATTAATAGGTTTGCAATCTATATAATTGAAGTAATGAACTAAGCAAGCATAACAATGGTTCTTACGGTTGAACTAGATAATTTAATTAATCAAATATATATATAACTAGCATAACATCAAAGTATAGAACAATCCCAAGCCATAAATCTTACGTTGAAGCAAACACACAAGGCTTTTAGCCAAACATAATCATAGTAGAACTAATGAAACAGTAAATACAATTCGAATTTATGTTTAAAAGATATAGAACAATAATACCAATTGCGATGAATAACCCTAGCTTAATCTTGATGTTGAAAGAGTGGAGATTGCCTTGTAGCCTTCCTTGAGCCTTGAAAATCATACTATAACTGAGGGAGAACATAATAATGAAGGTGTATGAAGTATGTAACCAAAGGCTCCATTAAATAGGCTCAAAAGTTAGGTATTTTGGCCAGAAAGTGACCATATGCGCCGCATCTCTTTACGTTCAGTAGATTCCAGCTCGATTCTGCACTCAGAACTGTTGGCAGGGGATCAGATGCGCCGCATCTGGCACAAATGCGCTGCATCTGGCTTGGATGCGCCGCATCTGGTGCTGTTTTGGTCCAGAAATCCTAATGCTCCACATCTAAAACTGTCGGGAGTTATTTGGTGCAGAGATGCGCCGCATCTAAGAGAGATGCGCTGCATTTGGATCTGTTTCAGTGGTTTCAGGCTGTTTTAAGCGTTCAATCTTCGTTTTAACTTTGTTTTCACTGTTGGTCTTCATTTATTCAATCACAATGGACTTTTACAAATATTCATGAATTACAATACATAAATACAATAATTACATACAAATGGAACAACTTTGGATCGAAATAACGGCAATAAACATGTATGATTTTGGCGTTATCAAAACCCCACACTTAAACCTTGCTTGTCCTCAAGCAAGACTTACAAGAAATCAAAATTTACTACAGTAAACTCACTTATTTAATTGAGAACACAAAAATTGGAATTACACTCACTCGATATAGTACACAAGACACACAAGTTATTTTGGAACACAATAACTCACGCTATATGGAACACACACTCGGGTCACAATATATACACACTCACACTTTTTATTTCACACACGAACCAAATTCACGCGTTTTGAGTATACACACACCTTTGAAGTACACTCGCTTTTATTTATTTCACAATGTAATACACATACTTTGAGTACATACACGAAATGAAATCACACCAAAGTCGAAAGGTGGGTTTTAAAGTTCACATTTCTTAAAAATTTGGATCCTTAGGGAAATTAGGACCTTTGCGAAAAACCTTTTATATTTTAAAAATTAGACATGTTAGTTTTTACACTAACAAGTTTTCTGGTTTTAACCTCAAAGTCCGGTTGAGGGTAACTGAAAACCGAAGCCTCAGTCGGAACTTAGAAACTACTCGCCCCCATGATTGAAGTATCATGGAACTTGAAACCGGATGTCCTAAAAATGGTTTTACACAATATAGTTCATAAAATAGCATAAGTTTTTAGAAGAAACTATATCATGTCCAAATATCATCGGTGAACCATGAGTTTGCACACCTCAATTTGTTATGGCATATATATGTTGGCCGCAGTCAATATAGATGCGGTTGATCTTTACGGAGATCATCCATCTGGGGATTAGATTCATTAGTCTTAAAAGCTAATTTGCAATGTGCCCCCCCATTGTACGAGACAGATCCATCTCATGGTTAGGATAAGTCTGACCACCAAAAACCCTGTTTGATGCTGAGGTGAGGTGGATTTCCAGCCGATGATAGAGATGACTTTTCAAGATTTTTCGTCAACCTACAGCTGTTCTGGACTACATCTTCTAACATAAGTTAGAAAGTGTGTCATATTGGAAGACTTGACTTCCTTCACAATCATTACATAGATGAGCATTGGATTAGATTGTTATAACAACAAATTACATGATGATTCTTTTCATTCAGAATGTGGTATAGCATGATGATTATATCTTTTATATGACTACTAGTTTTATGATTTTTAGCAAAATAAACTCGATCATTTAGCTGTTTCTTAATTTGTTTTGTGATAATAATTTCGGTGTATACACCTAGTTTTAAAATCTATAAATTTTAAACAAAATTTGAATTTATGAAGATAAAAGTTAAAAAAATTTCACCATTTTAAGCTTTTTTAACCAAAATTAAAAACCCAAAAGAATTTATAACTTCCTCCCCACACTTGATTTAACAACCCGTCCTGATCCTCCTGGACGAAGTCATCAACATTTGGTCCCAATGCGATGATCGACTCCAAGTAATGTCTTTAAAATGAGCAAATGCACAGTGGAAGACTTAATTCGTACCTGAGAATAAACATGCTTAAAAGTGTCAACCAAAAGGTTGGTGAGTTCATAGGTTTATCATAACAATCATTTCAATATATTGATAGACCACAAGATTTCATAATCATAAACATAATACACTCGCAAGTGTATGTAAAGCATTCTAAGTGGTTGAGCACTTGGTAACCATACTTAACATTTAATCAACGTCGTATATTCCCTTTATTATGAAATCTCACTACACTGTACCAAGTGTAGTCACGAAACGAAGTACTGTGCAACCGTTGAATACTGGTCGTCCAGTCCGGTTGGGGTTGTCAGGCCCGATAGATCTATCAACAGGATTATCGTCTACAATATCACATGTAAATAGTAGTTAACAAGCTATTAGGGAAGATATGCAGGGCGGTACAACTCAACGTAGAATATATTTTAAGTACTTGTGTCCATCTCGTAAACATTTATAAAAGCAGCGCATGTATTCTCAGCCCAAAAATATATATTGCAAAGCAATTAAAAAAAGAGCAAATGAAACTCACAATACGATATTTTGTAGTAAAAATATTCATACGACGGAACTGAACAATGCTGGGTTAGCCTCGGATTCACGAACCTATATCAATTATATATATTAAAACATCTAATAGTAATCAAACAAGTTTCTATATAATATTAGTAATATACCTTGTATATTCATTTTTTATCTTGTAAGTAAATAATTAATATTTATTATTAGTTTTTAAAAGTAAGTTTCATGAAAAATTATAATTAATTCATATTCATAAAATAATTTCTATTTGACGTTTGGACCAGGTGGAAAGAAAAAAAAAATATTAAAAAAAAAACATTCAAATTAAATTCCAACAAAAAGATGTCAAGATCAAATTGCCCACCAATATCTTTATATACCAAAAAAAAAAATTTAAAAGAAGGATGTGTAGGTTTTTAAATTAACAACAATACACTCTTAAAAATTCATAGCTAATAGTAAAAAAAAATTTGAATCTTACGTATAAATGTAATAACTTTTAATGTAGATTAATAATCTGAAATAATATAAAAAAATTATTTTGGACGAAACTGATTAAAAACAAAAAAAATCGGATTTTTAGATGGTTTGAGTTCTTAACAAAAATAAATACATAATACACTAACCAGTGAGCACTATATGGATTATGGCATATATATCATTGAATAAAAAAATATATAGAAACTAAGTCAAAGTTTATGATTGTCATACCACTCTAAAGCAAGAAAACACACAAGGCTTGAACGGTAAACACTAGGCACCACCAAAACTAACAAGAATTGGATCAAAAGTTGGAGAATTTGGATAAATTTATTTTGGAGAAATTAAAAGGTGATAGTGAAGATTTATGAATGAGCTGTGGGTTTTGAAGAGTTGTAGGTTACTTCTCTTCTTATTTAATTATGTTATAAGTAATAGCAAATTAAATTTTGTTGCACATTATATATGAAATTTTTGTTACACTAAAATATCTAAAATGGGTTAATGAAACACAAGAGAATCGGCCATGGGATTTTATGAAAAGTATTTTGGCCAAAAATTTGTTAAGTATTTTTCTTGTGTTGAGCTAGGTGTGTTTTTCTTTTGTCCTAACTAAATCAATAATATACATATATACATAGTAATATAATATAATATAGTAATGTAATACAATATAATAATTTTAATTAACTATTAAGAAAATCAAAAGAAGAGAAAAAAACATGTGACACCACTAACCATAGCCGCTTTTTTTTTTTTTTTTTGAATCGCATGCTTGCAGCTGGTTGCCGACACTCTACCTCCTTATATTACGCCTTTTATTTACATGTAATTTTATTTTTTATATTATTTAATATATATTATATTTAATTTTTAGAATTAATTAAATATTATATTATATTTACGTGCGTAGTAAAAATGTAATTTTTACTAAAATGACACGGACGTGATCTCACGACTCATGTACCACTTTCAGTTTTTCGAGCGCACTTTCGTACATTTAGAAAACTAGCCTTTTACGTTACGCAACGTGTACCCTTAATAATAATTTGACTTTTTCATCAATAAATTACCTTATAAAAAAATGTAACTTATAAAATTGAGCGTGATCATTTGCTTCTATAAATCAGTGGCTCTTTGTTTACCAAAATATTTTATTTTAAATTGAGACATTTTATGACGAGGTTAAAATATATAGATACATTTTTAGAAATATAAAATTTGTATCCAAAATCTTTTATCTAACAATATAACATTTAGTTTTTTTTTTAAACTAATTATTTTCCAAAGTTTATTTTTTTATTTCGTTTATGAAACAACCCAACCCGTATTCCATACGATAATTTTTTTTTAATACTACACATTTACGCGCCAATTAAATATGTAAACCATTCCACAAGGTCCATTTAAACGTACAACAATTTAAATGTTTACAAAAGGCACGAAGGCCATTAATTAAATTCAATACAAGTTTGACCCACTACAAATGATAGTTTATAATCCAAACGACACTTGAGCATGGTTTGGGACTAAACTACCTAAAACGTTAGGCCAACTTCCAAGCTTCAACAAAACATCTTCAAGGGCCACCTAATGCCCGATAACCCCTTTGCCCTTATCCGCACCTGCGACTAAAAAGATAAACAACGAGAGGGGTAAGCTAATGCTTAGTGAATGCAATAATTATACATGTTCATATATAACCTACTTACTTGCATCACTTACACAATACCGTACACAAGCTAGCAATTTGACAACTATGCAAACATTAAGCATAAACCAAGATCAGCAATTCACAAGAAGCTAGCAACCAACAATAGCATATAGTTCATAAGTTAATATGCTAAGTACACATTCACACAACCAGGGTTAACCAATCATACAAGGGAGCGGTACATGAAAGCCCGTTGGAGTTCATAACATCCACTAGTGTTACTTAAACACCGCGTAATCACTAATCCCCCGGGTGATGTCTTGAACAATGCGACTAACTCACCCTCATGACAATGTGGCGTCTTAAACACCGCGATGAATCCACATGTCAATCAAACAATGAGTAGTGTCTTAAACACCGTGACAATACTACTCGTTACTTAGAATGTGGTGTCTTAAACACCGCGACAATTCCACATTCATACACACAAATAAATACATTATATACGTACACATATAATTATTCTACTCACCTTGACACAAGGATGGTGATTACGCACTTCCGACTTCAAAGCAATGTACCTAATACATTAAGTACAATTTCAATACACAAACTAGTGGAATTAACCACATTACACCTACTTGAGCATTTAATGACCCAACTCGCATTAAATGGCTCAACCACACCACAACCGCCCCTTAAATGGCCAAGACTCGACTTTAATCACTAAATCTAGTGAATTAAAGTCTATCAATTTCAACTAACACAAACTTAGGGTAATTCATACCAATTTCACCCAAACTAGGTCAACATTACTCTATTTGACCCATTTTGACACTTACACTTTCAAACTTGTCAAAAATGACCTATTTACCATTTCATCATCATTTTCACAATTTTTTAATGCTTAACAACACCATCCACACTTACAATCCCATTTCCATTAGACCAAACCCTAGATTATGGCTATTAGGGTTTCATTACTACTACATAACCCAAATTCACCCATTTTACCCCTAAAAGGGTCATACAAGTCTCTAGTAACCAAAACCCTAGCCATTAACCAATTAAAACTCAAAACTTAGAGTTAGAACTTACCGAGACTTTCAACATGTCGCTAGAGACACAAGGAACAACTTTAATTCTTGCTCCAAAGATCAACCCTCAATCCTTCACTCTCAAATCTCACTTTTAATTCAAATGGGTTTTAAGTTTTGGGAGAGAAAATGAAAGAAAATAGAAAAAGGAAATAAATTAAATGAACAAGTGGTGCAGATTTAATACTCCAATCTGATCTAGACGTCAAATTACCAAATTGCCCCTCAAAATCTCTTAAAAAGAGCTAAGTCCGGCTTCTGTCCAGCAGGACTGCCGCGGCGCGGCCCAATTCATCGCGGCGCGACACATAAAGGGAAATTCGACCATTCTTAACCCACTTTCTGATCCATGTTTGCTTGTTATGCCGCGGCGCGGACCCATTTGTCGTGGCGCGGCTTAAAGCTGCATCTGGACAGCTCGACCATTCTAAGCAATTTTTGATTTTATTTAATTTGTACCTTCCAAACCCGCTTCCTATATTCACCTAGACCTCATATCTAAGTCTCACAAGACTTAACGCTAACCGAACTCATTTATAAACTTATGTACACACACATTAACAAGTACATATATATATATATATATATATATATATATATATATATATATATATATATATATATATATATATACACACACACAATTACGCATAATCTAACGAGTTACAAACGTACAAATGATTAAGTATGTACCTTTCAATACGTACGGGAAAAAAACGGGATGTTACAACTCTCCCCCACTTGAATCGGAGCGCGTCCTCGCGATCCAAGCCGCATGACAAGCTGGAAGATAAACCAATACGAACTCTTCGGGCTCCCAAGTAAATTTGGAACCTTTACTTCGACGCCATTCGACTTTAAAGGTCCTTTCCTCTTTATGTCTCAACCTCTTGACCTTCTCATCGAGTATAGCGATCGGCTCCTCAATATACTCCAACTTATTGTTTAGCTCAATCTCGTCTAAAGGCACCTAAGATGAATCATCCGCAAGACACTTACGGAGATGGGAAACATGAAATGTATTATGGATCCCCGCAAGCTCTTCGGGTAATTCCAAACGATACGCGACTTTACCAACACGAGCTAAAACCTTAAATGGTCCAATAAACCGAGGAGCTAACTTTCCTCATTTTCGAAATCGAATAATACCCTTCCATGGCGAAACCTTAAGCATCACCATGTCACCTTCTTGAAATTTGATCATTCGTCTACGCTTGTCGGCATACGACTTTTGCCTATCTTGAGCCTTTTTCAAATGCTCTCAAATAATATCAATTTTGCTATTCGTCTTTAAGACCAAATCGGTACTCCCGATTTCCTTTTGTCCCACTTCACCCCAACAAATAAGGGTTCGACACCTACGCCCATAAAGCATCTCATATGGCGGCATCCCGATACTAGTATGATAACTATTATTGTACGAGAATTCCACCAAAGGTAAGTGCTCGTCCCAACTACCACTAAAATCAATAATACACGACCATAACATATCCTCCAATGTTTGATTCGTACGTTCGGTTTGACCGTCTGTATGAGGATGGTACGCCGTGCTCAGTTTCAATTGTGTACCCATATCTTCGTGAAACTTTTCCCAAAACCGAGATGTAAAACGGGTATCTCGATCGGAAATAATAGATATAGGAACCCCGTGTCGAGAGATGACTTCCTTGATAAACAACTTAGCCAACGTCTCCGACGATATCGCTTCCTTAATGGGAAGAAACAAAGCACTTTTCGTCAATCGATCAACTATAACCCAAATCGAATCAAATTGGGTTCTCGCAGTTTTAGGCAACTTTGTGATGAAATCCATGGTAATGTGCTCCCATTTCCATTTCGGGATTTCTAACGGTTGCAACTTACCATACGGATTTTGGTGTTCGGCTTTAACTTGCAAACATGTAACACATTGTTCAACATATTTTACGGTGTCGCGTTTCATGCCCGGCCACCAATAATCCTTCCTCAAGTCAAGATACATTTTCGTCGCGCCCGGATGAATGGAATACTTTGACTTATGTGCTTCATCAAGTAGCACTTGTCGATAATCACCCATCTTAGGCACCCACACTCTTCCTTGAAAAGACAACAACCCACGCGAACCCATAGTAATGAATTCCGATTGCCCCACAATTCGTTCTGCATGCTTGTTGTGAACATAAGCCTCTATTTGAATCACACCAAGTTTTTCAAGAAAATAGTTAGTAATATTCATACGTAACAATCCCAATCGTAACGCCGGGTGATGACTCTTTCGACTTAACGCATCCGCGACCACAATCGCCTTGCCCGGATGATAAAGTATCTCACAATCATAATCTTTTACCACATCCATCCACCTACGTTGACGATAATTCAAATCTCGTTGATTAAAGAGATGTTTCAAACTCTTATGATCCGAATAAATCGTACTTTTGACACCATACAAGTAATGGTGCCAAATTTTCAACGCATGTACAACCGCCGCCAATTCAAGATCATGAGTCGGATATCTCGTCTCGTGTTCCTTTAATTGTCGAGAGGCATAAGCGATGACTTTACCCCTTTGCATAAGAACACACCCGAGCCCATTTAATGAAGCATCAAAATAAACCGTCATGTCTTCCACCCCTTCCGGTAACACTAACACCGGAGCTTGACATAACTTTTCTTTTAACAATTGAAAAGCAATTTCTTGCTCGTTCTCCCAAACAAACCTCGCGTTCTTCCTCGTCAATTTTGTCAACGAAGAAGCTATCTTAGAAAAGTCTTGGATAAATCGATGATAATAACCGGCCAATCTGAGAAAACTTCGGATTTCCGTAGGCGTAGTCGGTTGCCTCCAACTCTTCACCGTCTCTATCTTCCCTGGATTTACTTGAATGCCTTCTCTGTTCACAATGTGACCAAGGAATTGAACCTCCCTTAGCCAAAATTCACATTTGGAGAACTTAGCATACAACTTCTCCCTTCGTAACGTCTTCAAAACTTCACGAAAATGGCGTTCATGTTCGTTCATACCTTTTGAGTAGACTAGTATGTCATCAATGAACACAATTACCGACTTGTCCAACATAGGTTGGCACACCCGGTTCATATGATCCATGAATGCCGCCAGTGCATTCGTAAGACCAAAAGACATAACTACAAATTCAAAATGCCCATAACGCGTTCGAAAGGCCGTTTTCTCTATGTCTTCCTCACGGACCCGTACTTGATGATAGCCGGACCGTAAGTTAATCTTAGAAAAATACGTTACACCTTGGAGTTGGTCAAACAAATCGTCAATCCGAGGCAATGGATAACGATTTTTGATCGTCACTTTATTTAACTCCCTATAATCGATGCACATCCGCATACTTCCATCCTTCTTTTTCACAAACAAAACTGGAGCACCCCACGGTGAGGAACTCGGTCGAATGAAACCCTTTTCAAGAAACTCTTGGGTTTGATTTAACAACTCTTGCATTTCCGTTGGCGCTAAACGATAAGGAGTTTTAGCAATGGGAGTAGCTCCCGGAACCAACTCAATGCGAAAGTCTACTTGTCTTTCCGCCGGAACACCCGGTAACTCGTCCGGAAAAACGTCTCCAAATTCACTAACCACCGGAATTTCACGAATGGGTGGTGGCTCATCACAAGTATCAACAACATGGGCAAGAAACGCCATGCCACCACTAACGAGGAAACGACGTGCCCGTGCATAAGAACATATCGGCACAAGTCTTCTTCGTTTATCGCCGTGAATAATTAACTCTCTCCCACTTGGGGTCTTCACACGAATAGACTTCTCATGGCATGAAATATCGGCTCTATTTCGATCGAGCCAATCCATACCCACAACGATATCAAAATCGCCCAAAGTCATAGGAATGAGATCCATTTTAAAGTTTTCGGCACCAAACATAACATCACAATTTTTACACACGTCAACCACTAGCACCGTCTTGCCGTCCGCTATTTCGACTTCTACCGGATGACTTAACTTAGCTAACGGCTTATTAAGTTTAGGTACAAATCAAGGTGACACAAAAGACAAATTTGCACCACTATCAAATAGAATCCTTGCCGGATTAGAGTTAACCATGAAAGTACCTGAGACAACTTCGTTTGATTGTTTGGCTTCGTCATTGGTCATCAAGTAGTTTCACCCCCGGGCCGTACCCGCCGCCTTCTCTAACCTCGTAACATTATCATTATTCAAATCGGGACATTCCGGCTTCTTGTGCCCTTCCTTACCATAATTATAACAAGTGAGTTTGGTTGTGGAAGATGGTTTGGTGCAATCACGGGCCATATGCCCCCTTCACCCACAATTGTGACAAGAATAAGGAAAATCCCCCGAAGCACCTTTCTTCACGCTACCAATACTCTCGGAGCCCTTATTATGTTTCTTGTTAGAAAAATTCGATTGACTAGTAGCTTCAAACTTCTTTTTGCCCAAGATAAAGCCACTTTTTCTCAACACAAGTGCCTCAAAACCTTTGGCCATGTTAAACAACTCATCAAAGCTTTTCACTACATTCACACTTATCTTCTCTTGATAACTATCATTCAAGATCCGATAGAAATATTCTTTCAACATCTTATCATTCCCGACATACTCCGGGCAAAATTGGGTTTTGGATAAAAACACGGATTTGAGAGTGTTCAAATCCATCGACCCTTGCCTCAAGGAACGTAACTCGTCCTTGAGCCTAGTAAGATCGGCCGAAGTTCGGTACTCATCGAAAAACTCCACCTTGAATTCATCCCAAGTAAAATCCATGCATTGTTCTTTACCATAAACTTGGATTTTCGCATCCCACCATAGCTTAACATCACCTCTTAACAAGCTACAACCATACCTCGTCTTTTTATCAAGAGGGCATTCACAAGTTCGAAAGGCCCCCTCCATGTCGGAGATCCACCTGGCACTCTATAACGGGTCTCTTTTGCCCTCAAAAGTAGGTGGTTGAGCATCCTTAAAGTTCTTATAGAAAAAGTCACGTCTTCCCACATTATCTTCATGTAGGACGGCCTTAACTTGTTCTTTGACTACATTGACCAATTGCTCGTCAATTGAGTCTAGGAACATCTTCTTGATATCCACAAGGTACTCCGCCTTTTGACTTTTAAGAATGGCCTCAATCTTGGCCGTCAACTCGGCGTCCTCACTAGTGCCCCCATTTTCGGTGTCGTGTCCGTTTCTCATCTTCATTCTATAAAACGGAAAAGATTAAACAACGAACGAAACAAAAGGACATAACACGTATGCATATACGTATACCCCACACTACTCCATCTTACTCAACAATCGTCGTACATTACTTGTTTGACACGATTTGCACCCGTAACAATGGTAGCTAATCATTGTTACGCGAGCACGTCACATTAACTTGATAGTACAACGTCCATCTCGCTTGATGATTGCTAAACACAACACAAATCAATTAGCACGAGGTTAGTTCACATAAACCAAAGCACTAACAATTCCCGATTAGACCCAAAGTCCTACAAGTCCCGCATAAAAGCGCATGCACAATAAAGTCTAAGTCTAGGCACCTATCTCAAGTCGCCTAAATCCCTTAGACCATGCTCTGAAACCACTTGAAACAATCCAACCCATATTCCATACGATAAATTTTTTTTTAATACTACACATTTACGTGCCAATTAAATATGTAAACCATTCCACAAGGTCCATTTAAATGTACAACAATTTAAATGTTTACAAAAGGCACGAAGGCCATTAATTAAGTTCAATACAAGTTTGACCCACTACAAATGATAGTTTATAATCCAAATGACACTTGAGCATGGTTTGGGACTAAACTACCCAAAACGTTACGCCAACTTCCAAGCTTCAACGAAACATCTTCAAGGGCCACCTAATGCCCGATAACCCCTTTGCCCTTATCCGCACCTGCGACTAAAAAGATAAACAACGAGAGGGGTAAGCTAACGCTTAGTGAATGCAATAATTATACATGTTCATATATAACCTACTTACTTGCATCACTTACACAATACCGTACACAAGCTAGCAATTCGACAACTATGCAAACATTAAGCATAAACCAAGATCCGCAATTCACAAGAAGCTAGCAACCAACAATAGCATATATAGTTCATAAGTTAATATGCTAAGTAAACATTCACAAAACCATGGTTAACCAATCATACTAGGGAACGATACATGAAAGCCCGTTGGAGTTCATAACATCCACTAGTGTTACTTAAACACCGCATAATCACTAATCGCCCGGGTGATGTCTTGAACACCGTGACTAACTCACCCTCATGACAATGTGGCGTCTTAAACACCGCGACGAATCCACATGTCAATCAAACAATGAGTAGTGTCTTAAACACCGCGACAATACTACCCGTTACTTAGAATGTGGTGTCTAAAACACCGCGACAATTTCATATTCATACACACAAATAAATATATTATATACGTACACGCATAATTATTCCACTCATCTTGACACAAGGATGGTGATTACGCACTTCCAACTTCAAAGCAATGTACCTAATACATTAAGTACAATTTCAATACACAAACTAGTGGAATTAACCACATTACACCTACTTGAGCATTTAATGACCTAACTCGCATTAAATGGCTCAACCACACCACAACCGCCCCTTAAATGGCCAAGACTCGACTTTAATCACTAAAGCTAGTGAATTAAAGTCTACCAATTTTAACTAACACAAACTTAGGGTAATTCATACCCATTTCACCCAAACTAGGTCAACATTACTCTATTTGACCCATTTTGACACTAACACTTTCAAACTTGTCAAACATGACCTATTTACCATTTCATTATCATTTTCACAAGTTTTTAATGCTTAACAACACCATCCACACTTACAATCCCATTTCCATTAGACCAAACCCTAGATTATGGCTATTAGGGTTTCATTACTACTACATAACCTAAATTCACCCATTATACCCCCAAAAGGATCATACAAGTCTCTAGTAACCAAAACCCTAGCCATTAACCAATTAAAACTCAAAACTTAGAGTTAGAACTTACCGA
Organism: Rutidosis leptorrhynchoides; assembly: GCF_046630445.1. Lineage (NCBI taxonomy): Eukaryota > Viridiplantae > Streptophyta > Magnoliopsida > Asterales > Asteraceae > Rutidosis > Rutidosis leptorrhynchoides. The sequence continues at coordinate 225,408,261 of NC_092336.1, forward strand.
GACTATCAACACGTAGTTAGAGACACAAGGAACAACTTTAATTCTTGCTCCAAAGATCAACCCTCAATCCTTCACTCTCAAATCTCACTTTTAATTCAAATGGGTTTTAAGTTTTGGGAGAGAAAATGAAAGAAAATAGAAAAAGGAAATGAATTAAATGAACAAGTGGTGCAGTTTTAATGCTCCAATCTGATCTAGATGTCAAATTACCAAATTGCCCCTCAAAATCTCTTAAAAAGAGCTAAGTCCAGATTCTGTCCAGCAGGACTGCCGCGGCGCGGCCCAATTCGTCGCGGCGCGACACATAAAGGGAAATTCGACCCTTCTTAACCCACTTTCTGATCCAGGTTTGCTTGTTATGCCGCGGCGCGGACCCATTTGTCGCGGCGCGGCTTAAAGCTGCATCTGGACAGCTCGACCATTTTAAGCAATTTTTGATTTTATTTAATTTGTACCTTCCAAACCCGCTTCCTATATTCACCTAGACCTCATATCTAAGTCTCACAAGACTTAACGCTAACCGAACTCATTTATAAACTTATGTACACACACATTAACAAGTATATATATATATATATATATATATATATATATATATACACACATATATACATATATATCTACACAATTACGCATAATCTAACGAGTTACAAATGTACAAATGATTAAGTATGTACCTTTCAATACGTACGGGAAAAATCGGGATGTTACAGTTTAGAAAAATAATTTATCGCGTAACGCTTTCATTATACGAATTTAAGTAGATATAATTAATTTATGTTCTAATCGTTTTAAATATCAGTTGAGTCAGTAGGCGAGTGTTACAACCGTGTACTTGATTTGAAAACGTATATATATAATGAGCATGTTTTAAATACACGTTACAACCAATATTCCAACTTACTTTTATTTAATCAACCGCAGTTAAGATAGCCAAGTCCTATTATATCAACCAATGGTTTCGTATAGTTGAAAACTACATTAATTGATTACCATAAAATTCAACCGATAAACATATGAACCAATTACTATTATGTAAAGTATTTATATTAAATGCTTTGTTAACGTTATCGAGTTATAATATATACACATATTCATATAGAATCATTTACGTTAGTTTAATGGTTCGTGAATCACTGAAATTTGGTCGGGGTTAAATGATTGTATGAACACAGTTTAAAACTCTTGAAATTTAACTTATCAAACTTTGCTTATCATGTCAAAAATACAAAATCGTATCGTGAGTTTGGTTCAAAATTAGTCGAAATTTTTCGGGCCGTGACAGTACCTACCCGTTAAAGAAATTTCGTCCCGAAATTTGATCGAGGTCGTCATGGCTAACACTAAAAATGTTTTCATGACTCATATGAGCTGATAAATAGAGTTTTATTATTATTGAGTAATATAGATAAAACAATTCGATTACTTGAAGCGTACGAGTGGAGCTATCACAAAAGATCGAGATAGAGATTTAACTTTTGACGTAGTCATGGTGAATTTCCAGAATTCATGGAAATTAAAGAAAATCTTCTAATCAGAAAGAAAATAACATAGCACGATTTATTAGCAAACTGTTGGAATTATGGAAGAACAGAAATATCAAATAAATATTTCTGTGATATGCTTAGAGATTCATTAGAATGAAAGAAACGTGTAACACGGCACATGATGACGGTAGGATTTGTGAATCATCACGTTCTATTAGAAATTTAGCATGACTTACTGTAATATAATCACGTTGGCCAAGCGCATTATATTATACTAACTCATGCATCAGTTCCCAACATTTTTCCACAATTCATTCATAATTTATACTTAGATTTTACAGAAATTTCCAATATAATGGAATACAGATAGCACGAAAAGGTATCAAATTTCGGACGAGAATATTTATGAAAATATCTTCAGAAATATCGAAGATATTTATGATGATATTTTGAAATTTCTAAGTTCGAAAGTTGATGAAGAAAGATTTTTCGCAAGATTTTAACATGAGTAAGGAGCAAGATATTTGTTGAAGGTTTCATTGGATCCAGAATTACCTGGATTCTTTGAATATAGGGTTTGGTCCTTGTATTTGTCCTTGTTCTCATTAAGGGTTAACTCAATTCATATTTCAGTACCAAATTTTCTATCGGGTGTTCCAAACACTTTCTTCTTTATCATCAACTTTTGGCCATTAAGACCATCTACAACATGATGCTTCGTCAGCATTTTCAAAGTTAACGGATCTGGGTTATCGGTTATCAAACCGAGGTGGTTTTAGGAGAATTGTGTTTTTAGATGTTTAAACGCTGATGGTAATATGGTGAAATATAAAAGGTTCCCCAGTAACAATAAAGAGTACGCATATATATCAAGGTTATTATAAGGTTGTTTCGGATGAAAAGTCGGAGTTGACTTGCTGGAGCTGTGACAAAATTTGCTACTTTGAAAGGGATTACCAAATTATTTTGGGTAATAATAACACTAAAGGACTTAGCACAGCTACGTGTTAAACGTTTACTCAGTTTTCGAGGGTTTTTCAAGTGCATAACTATATGCATCAATCTTTTTTTCCATAGATGAAGTGCGGCTGGTTCATCCTCTCGATCAAGGTGTTTTCAAGAATCATGAAAGATTTGAACATGGATTGGAATCGTCAAGATTCAAATGAGGTTTAAGATGAAATCAAGTGGCAAACTTGAAGAATTGTTTTAGTTTCATATGTTATAATCAATATTTTAAATTCATTTTTAATTGTCCAATGTTGATAGTCCAATAATCGATTATATATATATATATATATATATATATATATATATATATATATATATATATATATATATATATATATATATATATATATATATATATATATATATATATATATATATATATATATATATATAATCTTAGAATTATCCCACGACGTATTGTATACGTATTGTCTTTGCATCAACCCAGAGACGTATTGTAGACGTATTGTCTTAGAATTTACTAAGATGTATTGTGTACGTATTGTCTTAGGATCTATCAAAACGTATTGTATACTTATTGTGTTAGGATGTACCAAGAATATTATTATACATATATACACTTTGTATACGTGTCCCGATATTTAAAGCGCGTAAAATAAATAACAGAAATTAAATAACGATAAATAAAATTGCGAGAATGTAAATTGCGATAATTAAATTGCGTTAAATAAAATGTAACCAGTTAGCTAGGAACAGTTAGCGTGGATTCTTAACAAAATTCTTCTCATAGTTAAATTGTTTGTTTCTAATAAATTTTATTTGTCCAATGTTTTCTTCATTATGCCACTTGTTGAATTTTGATAAGTCAAAATCCAATTATGAAATTAAATGAAAATGGTTACTCTGTGGTGAACAGATTCGTATAGCTGTGGATGTGAGTAGGATAGTAATGACTGTTGAATCAGATTCGAAGAATGTACAATGCAACTTATTAATGTGAAATCTAAATATTCCTCGAGTATTACCAACCCGTTTAAAATATTTTCATCATTAATAGTTTGTACAAAAGAAATTTTAATTACAATCTTTATGAAAATATACATACATATATATTTTCTTCAGATGTAATCATGGATTTAATGAGTCAATAAGATATTAAACTCATTTGATTTATCGTTAGTACTAGATTACATAATCTCTAAAACTTTAGAAATTACATAATCGCCATGTCAAGCGAAGATAATCGATGTAGAACGATATGTAGCACGAAGATAAGGTAGATAGAACGATACGTAAAACGATGATTATGCTCGAGGTACAGGATGAGATGTTGAGGTATGCGATGTTGAAACTTGGGTTGTTGGTGGTACTGGTGTCGATGTTGGTGGTGTTGTTGGTGCCGGTGATGTTGCTGGAGCTGTTAAGTTTTGCATCATATTCTCCAAAGCTACTACTCGAGCACGAAGTTCGTTGACTTCTTCAACTAACCCTGGCTGGTTATCAGTGTGAGGTGGAGGTTGGATATCTTCTCTAGTTCCATTAATGGTAGCCTCAAGACGAAAAATTCTTACAAAGAGGGTATAAACAGTGTTGCGAACAGGTTCGCCAGTGAGCGAGTCGAGTACTCCGACATTAGGCGGTAGATTCGGCTCATGATATGGAGTACCTTCTTCCCTTCTCCATAGGGTGAGTATGTCATGAACCCACCCCCATTTTCTTCAATAATCACGGTAGTTGATCGGGTGGTGCACTCCAGTCACGCTGTCTTCGAAGCTGGAGGAACTTGGTCTATTCGAAGAGGCCATCTTACGCGATCGCAGAAAGTTATGAAATGATTCTTGATATGAATTGAGGGCTGAATATTGGATGATATCCTAATTACATAGACTATCTGTATATAGTACATAAGATTTCATAGATTACGGAGGGAATTAAGGAAACGTGTCAGACAAGATTTAATGTGATGGGATATGAATTTGTCTGTACATCATCTTTGCAATAATTGCAATAAGACGTGTCGAGACTGACAATGATAAGTAGATATTTTTCGACAAATGGTGGTAAGCAAAAACTTTTAACATGCAGACCAGGTTCAAGTCCAGACTTACTAATATAACCTAACAACTACTAGGTCAAAGTCCAGACTCACTAATGAATCCTAACAACTACCTGTTAGACACACTAATGCAGACCTGGTTCGCTAAGACCACCGCTCTGATACCAACTTTAACAACCCGTCTGAATCCTCCTGGACGAAGTCATCAACATTTGGTCCCATTGTGATGATCGACTCCAAGTAATGTCTTTAAAATGAGCAAATGCACAGCGGAAGACTTAATTCGTACCTGAGAATAAACATGCTTAAAAGTGTCAACCAAAAGGTTGGTGAGTTCATAGGTTTATCATAACAATCATTTCAATATATTAATAGACCACAAGATTTCATAATCATAAACATAATACACTCGCAAGTGTATGTAAAGCATTCTAAGTGGTTGAGCACTTGGTAACCATACTTAACATTTAATCAACGTCGCATATTCCTTTTATTATGAAATCTCACTACACTGTACCAAGTGTAGTCACGAAACGAAGTACTGTACAACCGTTGAATACTGGTCGTCCAGTCTGGTTCGGGTTGTCAGGCCCGATAGATCTATCAACGGGATTCGCGTTTACAATACCACATGTAAATAGTAGTTACCAAGCTATTAGGGAAGATATGCTGGGTGGTACAACTCAACGTAGAATATATTTTAAGTACTTGTGTCTATCTCGTAAACATTTATAAAAGCAGCGCATGTATTCTCAGCCCAAAAATATATATTGCAAAGTAATTAAAAAAAGAGCAAATGAAACTCACAATACGATATTTTGTAGTAAAAATATTCATACGACGGAACTGAACAATGCAGGGTTAGCCTCGGATTCACGAACCTATATCAATTATATATATTAAAACATCTAATAGTAATCAAACAAGTTTCTATATAATATTAGTAATATACCTTGTATATTCATTTTCTATCTTGTAAGTAAATAATTAATATTTATTATTAGCTTTTAAAAGTAAGTTTCATGAAAAATTATAATTAATTCATATTCATAAAATAATTTCTATTTGACGTTTGGACCAGGTGGAAAGAAAAAAAAAATTTTAAAAAAAACATTCAAATTAAATTTCAACAAAAAGATGTCAAGATCAAATTGCCCACCAATATCTTTATATACCAAAAAAAAATTTAAAAGAAGGATGTGTAGGTTTTTAAATTAACAACAATACACTCTTAAAAATTCATAGCTAATAGTAAAAAAAAAATTTGAATCTTACGTATAAATGTAATAACTTTTAATGTAGATTAATAATCTGAAATAATATAAAAAAATTATTTTGGACGAAACTGATTAAAAACAAAAAAAAATCGGATTTTTAGATGGTTTGAGTTCTTAACAAAAATAAATATATAATACACTAACCAGTGAGCACTATATGGATTATGGCATATATATCATTGAATAAAAAAATATATAGAAACTAAGTTAAAGTTTATGATTGTCATACCATTCTAAAGCAAGGAAACACACAAGGCTTGAACGGTAAACACCAGGCACCACCAAAACTAACAAGAATTGGATCAAAAGTTGGAGAATTTGGATAAATTTATTTTGGAGAAATTGAAAGGTGATAGTGAAGATTTATGAATGAGCTGTGGGTTTTGAAGAGTTGTAGGTTACTTCTCTTCTTATTTAATTATGTGATAAGTAATAGCAAATTAAATTTTGTTACACATTATATATGAAATTTTTGTTAGACTAAAATATCTAAAATGGGTTAATGAAATACAAGAGAATCGGCCATGGGATTTAATAAAAGTATTTTGGCCAAAATTTTGTTAAGTATTTTTCTTGTGTTGAGCTAGGTGTGTTTTTCTTTTGTCCTAACTAAATCAATAATATACATATATACATAGTAATATAATATAATAATGTAATACAATATAATAATTTTAATTAACTATTAAGAAAATCAAAAGAAGAGAAAAAAACGTGTGACACCACTAACCATAGCCGCCCTTTTTTTTTTTGAATCGCATGCTTGCAGCTGGTTGCCGACACTCTACCTCCTTATATTACGCCTTTTATTTACATGTAATTTTATTTTTTATATTATTTAATATATATTATATTTAATCTTTGGAATTAATTAAATATTATATTATATTTACGTACGTTTTACTAAAATGAAACGGACGTGATCTCACGACTCATGTACCACTTTCGGTTTTTCGAGCGCACTTTCGTACGTTTAGAAAACTAGCCTTTTACGTTACGCGACGTGTACCCTTAATAATAATTTGACTTTTTCATTAATAAATTACCTTATAAAAAAATGTAACTTATAAAATTGAGCGTTGTGACCATTTGCTTCTATAAATCAGTGGCTCTTTGTTTACCAAAATATTTTTTTTAAATTGAGACGTTTTATGACGAGGTTAAAATATATAGATACATTTTTAGAAATATAAAATTTGTATCCAAAATCTTTTATCTAACAATATAACATTTAGTTTTTTTTTTAAACTAATTATTTTCCAAAGTTTATTTTTTTATTTCATTTAGAAAAATAATTTATCGCGTAACGCTTTCATTATACGAATTTAAGTAGATATAATTAATTTATGTTCTAATCGTTTTAAATATCAGTTGCGTCACTAGGCGAGTGTTACAACCGTGTACTTGATTTGAAAACGTATATATATAATGAGCATGTTTTAAATACACGTTACAACCAATATTCCAACTTACTTTTATTTAATCAACCGCAGTTAAGATAGCCAAGTCCTATTATATCAACCAATGGTTTCGTATAGTTGAAAACTACATTAATTGATTACCATGAAATTCAACCGATAAACATATGAACCAATTACTATTATGTAAAGTATTTATATTATTTGTTAACGTTATCGAGTTATAATATATACACATATTCATATAGAATCATTTACGTTAGTTTAATGGTTCGTGAATCACTGAAATTTGGTCGGGGTTAAATGATTGTATGAACACAGTTTAAAACTCTTGAAATTTAACTTATCAGACTTTGCTTATCGTCTTAAAAATACAAAATTGTATCGTGAGTTTGGTTCAAAATTAGTCAAAATTTTTTGGGTCGTGACACTTGAGTTCATGTATTGCCCTCGTTACATGAATCAAAAAAATTTAAATTTGAGAGGGTTAAAGAGTGTAAGAGAGTTTATTACTTTCAAGGTCTAAAACCGAAGTTCACGGGATGATGGCGCTGAACTGAATGCCAGCATAAGAATATCATCCACTTCTTGCAACCACAAAACAATCACCAATCAAGTATGTGCTGAACTTACTGCCAGTCTTTGTAAAAAATGCAGCATATAACACAATGTTCACCTGTATTAATTCAAACAAAGCAAATATTTCATAGAAACAATGGGGTTGTGCTCCGTGTACCGAAAACCCCACACCTAATTAACAGAGTTATTCAAATTACAAATGTCCAACATACTATTAAGTTATTACACACCAAACATGAAATTAAATTGTTTTTCAAACAAACCAACATCATTCAAACCTTTCACACACTTCACGAATAATCACGTCAACTTCAGAAGAATCCCCAAAAAGAGTTACTTGGGCCAGCTCCACCTTCGTTTTGGTTTGCCGCATCGTCATCCTGGAATATTGAAGGGTTGTACCCCGGATAAGTTGCTTGAGCAGGGATGACAGCAGTGTCTTCATTAGGCGGGTTAGGGGGTATGCAGAAGGAGGATAAGGCGCAGGATATGGATCACCCATTCGAACCCATGGTTCGTATGCAGGCCAAGGAGAGGGGGTATTGTGATGCCCCATACAAAACCATCGTGTACGAATCATCAACAACGGGATCATTACAAGGTCAAACACTATATGCTATTTTAAAAAAACGTTTGCATTCATGATAAAAGGTGGCGTCATAACGAACATCAAGTGTTTTACAACCAAAGTATGCTTCTATGAACGGAAGTAAAGATAATAGTGCGTGACCCTTAGGTCGTTACAAATCATAGTTCAAAAGTATTAAAGTTATGAATGCAAGATAGACAGTTCATGCGGTGATAACTCTAGAGCAGCGGGTGTCTACAGCAAGACTAGTACACAGCGGAAGCAACCTTAAGCACCTGAGAAAAACATGCTTAAAATGTCAACACAAAGGTTGGTGAGCTATAGTTGAAGTATAACAGTATGTAAGGTAGGCCACGAGATTTCAGTGCTACAAAGAGCGTTTCAAAACAGTATGATAAAGTATATGTTAACCGTGGGCACTTGGTAACTAACTTAACGTTTATACCACCTGAAAGTACACTTGGCAAGTGCGTATGTCTATGAAGTATTAAACACTCGTTAAATGCTAGCGCGACCAGCCCGAGTGGGGATGTCAAACCCTATGGATCCATATCTAAGATTCGCGTTCACCGGTTTAAAAACCAATGACTAAACGTTAACGAGTTAAAGGGAATGTTTCTGCCGTTGTATAACCCACACATATATAAGTTTAAGTACTCGTGCCTAGTATGTAAAACGTAAAATGCGCATGTATTCTCAGTTCCTAAAATAAGTTAAAGTAAAAAGGGAATGCTATAACTCACAATGATAAAGTAGCGGTAAAGTCGAGTCGGGAAATAAGCAAGTACGTAGGTCCGGAAAGTCCTCAACCTAAGTGAAATAGTACTAAGTCAGTAAATTGTCCAAATAGGTTTAAATGTATGTAAATTAGTTCTTAAGGGTCATCATCATCATCATCATCAAACAAAAGGTGTAAAGTAAGTTTTGTTCATGAGAAGAGTTTAAAACAAAGGCTGAGTTCGATCAGTCACCACGGCCTCTATACCTACTGAAATAAGGTGAGATCAGTGGCCATTGCTCCGTATATGAGTCCTTTAGTTGTGGTAAAAATCCCAGAAGCAAACTCGTCTTCCTTTGACAGTGGCGACTGTCTAAGTGCGAGTAGGTTAGAATTTTCAGCACAACGTTAAAAGACATAGTGACGATCGGAGGGCCATAAATCCTAAACCGTAACTCGGATTAAGACGAGTCCTGTACGAAAAATTATCTACTCGAACAGAGCTATCTGAAAATCATATTTAAAGTAGCCTAGGTCATACGGGTCAGACACAAAAACAGTAAAACAGTAGGGTCAGTAGGTTCCGGTGGTTCTTGGTGCTCGATGCTTATCATGGTTCTCATCCTTGATGCATATAGCTTCCAGTGTATAACTTGTTGATGTGTTTGCATCATTTTCACCAAGGTTTGACCATCATAACCCAAGTGTAAGTCTAAGATATGAAGCACAACTCACTTAAGAGTTGTATGAAGTTTGATGAACCAAAGTTACATCAAGGTCTTAGATCTAACACATACATGAACTTTAAAACTAATATTAAGTTACAACTTGAAAATAAACTTATAAAATCAAGATCTTAAGTTGTAAAACATAGTTCTTAGTTAGATCTTGAAGATCCTAGACCCAAAAGTATAGATCTAACATAAGTGTACCAAGTTATAATTAAAGAAGCTTACTTACATGTTCTTGAACTTTTAAAGTTAACTTTTAGTTCAAGATTAATGAGATCAAAGTCAACGAGTAACACTTGACCAATCTTAACCAACAAACATGAATTTAAAGTGCATAATATAAAGAAACAAGCTAAGTAAACAAGTAACTAGTTCATGGGTTGTTCATACTTTAAAGATTCAAACCAAAGTTTGATCTTTAAGAATGTAAACTTTAAGTTTACAAACATGACTTACAAGTAATGATTCTACAACCATGAACTAGAAAGTTTATGTTCTTGTGTGTTCTTGTAAATACAAGATAAATGAAGAACAAACTAACAAGTTTGGTTCTTGAAAACTAGTAAATAAACAACCAACAAGACAAGTAGCTAAACCACAACCAAGAACAAGTAATCAAAACAAGCCAATGATGATGATGTATAGGGTATATGTTACGGTTTTTGTGAAGAGAAAAGGAAGAACATAAAACTTTGTTACTTACAAAATGTAGAGAAAAGATGAGAGCAAATGTTGAGAGAAAAGTGAGAAGTAATTTGTGTGTGTGAGAAAGTGAATGAAACTAGTGAGTAAGTAAACAAAATTTGAAAGCCACAACACTCCCCAAGGAGTCCAAAACCGTCGGCCACAATAAGGGAAGGGAGGAAGAAAATTGTCCATAAGGTTCTTTCATGTTAAAGTCTTAAAAGGTGGTTACTAGGGTGCATGGTGTTGGAAGATGGTGCAAGTAAATGGTAACTAGATTCCATAAGTGACATAATCCATCTAGTTATATTTTAAGTAATACTTACATGAAAGACATGGGCTAATGAATCCATTTAAGATGTAGGGTGGGCTTATAAGCCCATTAACACTAATGAAGGCCCAAGTTCAAGTAACTAACAAGTAAATCCAATAAAAGCCCAAGTAATTAACTAGTAACCATAGTTAATTAAAATGATTAATAAATTAATCATGAATGTAAATAATACTCAAAAATAATATTCGTGTAAGTTTCGTGTGTCACAAAGACTTTTCGGGCATTTAAAGTCAAGTACGGGCAATCATGGTAACAAGTAAATGTAATAACATACATTCGTTTAATCACAAGTATTAATAATAACAATTATTAATAAATAATGTTGGAAAATCCAAGGTCGTTACATTACCCACCTGTTAAAGAAAATTTCGTCCCGAAATTTTAAGCTGAGGTAGATGGAGGAGTCGTGAAAAGGTGAGGATACTTCCGCATCATTTGATCCTCTCGCTCCCAAGTAAACTCAGGTCCTCGTTTGGCATTCCATCGTACTCGTACAATCGGAATCTTGTTGCGTTTCAAAGTCTTGACCTCACTGTCCATAATCTCAACTGGTTCTTCCACAAAGTGGAATTTGTCGTCAATCATAAGTTCCTCAAGTGGTATGATAAGTTCAGGTGCAGCAAGACACTTCTTCAAGTTTGACACGTGGAAGGTAGGATGAACTGAGCTCAATTGAGCTGGAAGATCCAAACGGTAAGCAACGGGTGCAACACGTTCCAAGATTTCGAAAGGACCAATGTATCGTGGGTTCAACTTTCCACGTTTTCCAAAGCGAATCACACCTTTCCAAGGTGCAACCTTCAACATTACACGATCACCAACGTTGAATTCAAAGTCTTTACGTTTAAGATCGGCATAACTCTTTTGACGGTCACGAGCAGTCTTAAGTCTAGCTTGAATCTGAGCAATCTTCTCCGTTGTTTCATGGACTACCTCGGGTCCGGTGATTTGCTTCTCGCCTACTTCGGCCCAACAAATAGGAGATCGGCACTTACGGCCATGCAATGCTTCAAAAGGTGCAGCATTAATGCTTGAGTGATAACTGTTGTTGTACGAGAATTCGGCTAACGGCAAATGCCTTTCCCAGGCCTTTCCGAAATCAATGACACATGCACGCAACATGTCTTCCAAGGTCTGAATCGTGCGTTCACTTTGCCCATCGGTCTGTGGGTGATAAGCAGTACTCATGTCGAGACGAGTTCCCATGGCTTCTTGCAAGGAACGCCAAAATTTGGAAACAAAACGGGGATCGCGATCCGAGATGATCGATAAAGGTACACCATGACGAGATACAACCTCTTTGATGTATAATTGAGCAAGTCTCTCCATCGTATCTGTCTCCTTCATCGCTAAGAAGTGTGCAGATTTGGTAAGACGGTCAACGATAACCCAAATGGTATCGTATCCGCCCACCGTCTTTGGTAGCTTGGTAATGAAATCCATTATGATCCTTTCCCACTTCCATTGTGGGATTTTCGATTATTGAAGTAACCCAGAAGGTCTCTGATGCTCGGCTTTAACCTTCGAGCAAGTCAAACACTTACCAACATAAGTTGCAACGTCCTTCTTAAGATTCGGCCACCAGTACTGTTCCTTAAGATCGTGGTATATTTTGCCCGCTCCAGGATGAATCGAATATCTCGATTTATGTGCTTCATCAAGTATAAGGTTTGGTAGATCTGTATAACAAGGTACCCAAATTCTTCCGGCATAACATCGGAGTCCAGATTCCCTAACCTCGAATCGAGAGACAAGGATGTTCAAATGTTCATGGGATAAATTCTCCTCCTTGAGAGCCTTATCTTGGGCTACTCGGATCTGACTGTTGAGGTTTGAATGGATGGTGATGTTCAGAGCCCTAACACGAAGAGGTTCCGTCCTCTCCTTTCGGCTTAAAGCGTCAGCTACAACATTGGCCTTGCCAGGATGATAACGAAGTTGACAATCATAGTCATTCAATGTCTCGATCCATCGTCGTTGTCGCATATTTAGTTGCTTCTGATCGAAGATGTGTTGTAGGCTCTTGTGGTCGGTGAAGATAGTGCTCTTAGTCCCATACAAATAATGTCTCCACAATTTGAGCGCAAAGACAACGGCTCCAAGTTCGAGATCGTGAGTAGTGTAGTTTCGTTCGTGAATCTTCAGTTGACGAGAAGTGATAAAGCTAAAAACGAACATATATTTCATAGCATTATTCCTCAAGAAAGACAAGCTTTTAGTTGCAATTGTTCTATTTACAAGTGATATTCGTTTAAATAATAAAAGGTGAAGACAAAAGACAGATTCGACAATTTGAAGACGCAAACGACCAAAAAGCTCAAAAGTACAAAATACAATCAAAGAGGTTCCAATTATTGATAAGAAACGTCTCAAAATTACAAGAGTACAAGATTCAAAACGCAAAGTACAAGATATTAAATTGTACGCAAGGAAGTTTGAAAATCCGGAACCGGGACCAGAGTCAACTCTCAACGCTCAACGCAACGGACTAAAAATTATGAGTCAACTATGCACATAAATATAATATAATATTTAAATAATTCTTAAAATTTATTTATATATTATATTTATATTAAAAAATGTCGGCAAATTAAAAGACAAAATGATGTGAGCTGGAATTACAAACTCCGCGACTTGCGGAGTTTGAAGGCCAAAAATTACGCGACTCGCGTAGTCCCCCTGGACAAAAATCCCTATAAAAGCCAGCGAAATTCGACGAGTTTTAATATCATAAATCCATCCATCTCTCTATCTATACGTAATATTTATATTTATATTTTAATTTTTAATTTTAATTTTAATTTTAATTCTAATAATAAGGGTATGTTAGCGAATGTTGTAAGGGTGTAAGTCGAAATTCTGTCCGTGTAACGCTACGCTATTTTTAATCATTGTAAGTTATGTTTATATTATTTTCATTAATGTCTCGTAGCTAAGCTGTTATTATGCTTATTTAAAACGAAGTAATCATGATGTTGGGCTAATTATTAAAATTGGGTAATTGGGCTTTGTACCATAATTGGGGTTTGGACAAAAGAACGACACTTGTGGAAATTAGACTATGGGCTATTAATGGGCTTTATATTTGTTTAACTAAATGATAGTTTGTTAATTTTAATATAAAGATTTACAATTTGACGTCCCTATAAATAACCATATACACTCGATCGGACACGATGGGCGGGGTATTTATATGTACGAATAATCGTTCATTTAACCGGACACGGGAATGGATTAATAGTCTATGAAATTATTAAAACAGGGGTGAAATTATGTACAAGGACACTTGGCATAATTGATAACAAAGTATTAAAACCTTGGGTTACACACAGTCGATATCCTGGTGTAATTATTAAACAAAGTATTAAAACCTTGTTACAGTTTAAGTCCCCAATTAGTTGGAATATTTAACTTCGGGTATAAGGATAATTTGACGAGGACACTCGCACTTTATATTTATGACTGATGGACTGTTATGGACAAAAACCAGACGGACATATTAAATAATCCAGGACAAAGGACAATTAACCCATGGGCATAAAACTAAAATCAACATATCAAACATCATGATTACGGAAGTTTAAATAAGCATAATTCTTTTATTTCATATTTAATTTCCTTTATTTTATATTTAATTGAACTTCTAATTATCGCACTTTTATTTATTGTTATTGTATTTAATTGCACTTTTAATTATCGTACTTTTTAAGTATCGCAATTTTATTTTATCGTACTTTTATTTATCGCAATTTCATTATCGTTATTTACTTTACGCTTAGTCTTGTATTTATTTTTTTTAATATTTTACATTAGGTTTTAACTGCAACTAAGTTTTAAAAATCGACAAACCGGTCATTAAACGGTAAAAACCCCCTCTTTATAATAATAATATTACTTATATATTTATTTGTATTTTTATAAAATAAAACTAATATAGCATTAAGCTTTGTTTAAAAGATTCCCTGTGGACGAACCGGACTTACTAAAAACTACACTACTGTACGATTAAGTACACTGCCTATAAGTGTCGTAGCAAGGTTTAAGTATATCCATTCTATAAATAAATAAATATCTTGTGTAAAATTGTCTCGTATTTAATAGTATTTCGTTGTAAAAATAAAGCTATTTTATATACACCTCGCATAACATCAAGTATTTTTGCCGCCGCTGCTGGGGATTTTGAAATCTAGCTTAAAAGCCAGAAGCGCAACGCTAATATATAAAAAAAAAAGATTTTTATTTTTAGTTTACTTTTATAAAAATACGTTTTTGTAAAAATACGTTTTAAATATTCGAAAATATAAAAATAAAAACAAAAATTTATATATTTTTAAAAGTTTGTTAAATATTTAAGTTTTATAAAGTTTCTTTATTTTTATTTTATAAAAATATAAGTTTTATTTAAATATTTTTTGTTTATTTAAAACATAAAAAAAACCGAAGAAAAAAAAATATATAAAAATTTTAAAACCGGAAAAAAAAAATATAAACTTATTTTTTAAGATTTTTAAAATTATAAAGTATTTTATTTCTATTTTAGTTTTTAAATATAAATTTTATTTAATTAATATAAATATTTTATATAAATATTAAAACAGAAAAATATAAAAAACAAATAAAAAAACGAAACCTGTCAGACGAACCTAACTAATCTGAAATTTAAAACCCCGCGACTCGCGGAGTTTGTGGCCAGGAATACCGCAACTCGCGGAGCCGTCTAACACGGGCCACACAGAACCCTAATCTCGCATTAATTACGGATAATTATTAATAATAATTAATTTTAAACCCTAATTAGGTTTAGTTTTTAATATTATTTAGTTTTACTTTTTATTTAATTTGTATTTTAGTTTAATTAGTTTAATTAAATTACAAAATTAATAGTTTTATAAAATAAATAATATAAAAATAATATTTTTATAAAAATTGTACTTTTTGCAACTTTAAGTTTATTTTTATATGTTATCCCTTTTTAATTGTTTTAGCGTAATTTTTGAATTTTTCGCTCGTATTTAGTTTTAAACATAGTTTTTGCCATAGTTATTTTTTATTTCTAGATTTTTAGGCTTTGCCGTAAAATCCCTTAAGTGCTTTCTCTTTAGACTAAGATTTAGGTGTTTTAGAATTTTGCGACGCCTTTTTAAGTTTTAGTACCTTTTTAAGATATTGCCATTTGGGATATAGTTTTTCTTGTAAGCTTTAATATTTTTAGACGCAACTTTTAATTCTTAGTTTTTAGTTCCTTTTTAAGTTTCAACGCGCTACTTTCTTATTTTTATTTTTCGACGCCTTTTACCTATGTATCAATTATCACTCCAATTAGTAATCTCAATTTGCAATTTTAATTTTAAGTTAGTGATAGTAATAAGGTTGGGTTAGTCGAGTGTTTTAAAGTTTTATAGTCATTTTTTTTTCTTTCTTATTTTTCGACGCCTTTTATTTTTCAACCCTTTTTTCTTTTTCGACCTTTTTCGACCTTTTTCGACGCGCTCTTTTTCTTTCTTATTTCTCGCAATTCTAGTTTTAGGACATAGATTTTTATTCTACTTCTTATCTAAATTTCTTAAAATTACAAAAATTTATTTTAAGTGGTTAAATTGATAGACATCAAAATTTTCTGGTTCGTAGTAATAGTTGGATTTGTACGTGGACCGGGTTATTGGAGCCAAACAGTCCTCAATTATATTGAGACCAAACAAATCATGCCCCTCTGCTGCATCTTTTGGCTATTCGAAACGTGGGCAAAATCAGAAAAGTCTATTAATTGGATAACTTATATAATTTTTCTTTCCTTTTAAAAACTAATAGGATATTCAGTGAATGCATCGAGCAAAACGTTCACCACCTTTTGTACGTTCACCACCTGTAACCAGATCAAGACATCTAGCTAATATTGTCGCCGTTGATTTTTCTTTAGAATCGTCATCCAGTCGACCAAGTACTCCAATTCAAATTTCCGATAATCCATTTTTTGAACCCGACCTCACAATTGAGAATCTGGAGAATATTCAGGGACAATTCTTAGATCCTGAACCATTAATCTTTCCTCCGGAACCACCAATCATTCAAACAGAGATTGTTGAGGAATGAACCATTAAATCAGAATCCTCTAGTGATTCAGATTCAACAAATTCAATTATGGAAAATCTGGAACCTTTAAGTATGGAAGACCGAATGAGAGCTAAACGCACTGGCCAAGGTCACGCAATTACTCATCCTGACATTAATGCGCCAGATTATGAAATCAAAGGACAAATTCTACACATGGTGACTAATCAATGCCAATTTAGTGGTGCGCCGAAGGAAGATCCAAATGAACATCTTCGTACCTTTAATAGGATCTGCACACTATTTAAAATAAGAGAAGTGGAAGATGAACAGATATATCTCATGTTATTTCCCTGGACTTTAAAGGGAGAAGCCAAAGATTGGTTGGAATCGTTACCTGAAGGGGCGATTGATACATGGGATGTTTTAGTTGAAAATTTTCTTAAACAATTCTTTCCGGCATCTAAAGCCGTGAGACTTCAAGGAGAAATTGTTACGTTCACACAGAAACCAAACGAAACTCTATATGAGGCATGGACCAGATTTGAAAAGTTATTAAGAAGATGTTCGCAACATGGTTTAGACACTTGTCAAATAGTACAAATATTCTACTAAGGATGCGACATCACTACAAGGAAAGACATAGATATTGCAGCTGGTGGTTCTATTATGAAGAAAACAGAAACTGATGCTTACAAAATTATTGATAACACTGCTTCCCACTCACATGAGTGGCACCAAGAAAAAGATATCGTTAGATCATCTAAAGCAGCTAGAGCCGATTCTAGCCATGACTTAGATTCTATTTCAGCAAAGATAGATGTTGTCGAGAGACGAATGGAAAAGATGACTAAAGATATACACTCAATACGAATTAGTTGTGAGCAGTGTGGAGGACCACATTTGACAAAAGATTGTCTCAGTATTGATCTAACAATGGAACAAAGAGAGAATATTTCATACATAAACCAAAGGCCTGGAAATAATTATCATAATAATTATCAACCGCCAAGACCAATTTACAATCAAAACCAGAATTATAGCCGAAATGTTCCATACAACAACCAACAAGGTCCTAGCAATCAACAAGTATCCAACAATACTTACAATCAGTAAAGACCTAATTTTTAAAACAAACCACCACAAACCGATGATAAAAAGCCAAATTTAGAAGATATGATGACGAAGCTAGTTGAAACTCAAACGCAGTTTTTCACATCTCAGAAACAAACTAATGAACAAAATGCTCAAGCATTTAGAAATCAACAAGCTTCTATTCAAAACTTGGAACAAGAAGTAAGTAACCTAGCAAGGTTAATAGGTGAAAGAAAACCGGAAACTCTACCTAGTGATACAAATGCTAACCCCCAGAATGAAATAGCTAAAGCCATTACCATAAGAAGTGGTACAACACTTAAACCATTTGAAATACCTGTAATTTCTGATGAAGCTATTCCTACTCCACAAGAACCACAACCTGAACAAGATAAGGAAAAAGAACCGGTAGTTGAAAAAGTTAATGAAGATAACACAGTTAAAGCTAAACCTTATGTTAAACCATACCAACCACCACTTCCTTACCCGAGTAAAATGAAAAAAGAGAAACTTGAAGCCGAGCAATCCAAATTCTTGGATATGTTTAAACAGATAAATGTAAATCTTCCTTTCATTGATGTGATTTCAGGAATGCCTAGATATGCTAAATTTCTGAAAGATCTGATCACGAATAGAAAGAAAATGGAAGAACTCTTGGCCGTTACTATGAATGCTAATTGTTCTGCAGTGCTGTTGAATAAGATACCAGAAAAACTATCTGATCCAGGAAGTTTCACAATTCCATATTTTCTGGGTAGTCTTAGTTCAATAGAAGCATTGGCAGATTTAGGTGCTAGTATAAATCTAATGCCGTATTCACTATACGCTAAATTAGACCTTGGAGAATTGAAACCAACAAGAATAAGCATACAACTAGCCGATCGATCAATAAAATATCCTAGAGGGATAATGGAGAACATGCTAGTTAAAGTTGGTACTTTAGTATTTCCAGTAGATTTTGTTGTTCTGGACATGGAAGAAGATTCTCAAGTTCCTCTCATATTAGGAAGACCATTCTTAAACACGGCTAAAGCAATGATAGACGTGTTTGGTAAGAAACTGACCCTAAGTATAGAGAATGAGAGTGTTACCTTTTCAGTTGATAGAGCAATGCAACAACCGCAATCTGCAGATGATACATGCTATTATATTCAAACTATAGATTCACATGCAGAATTGTTAGAAGAATTTCCAGAATTACAAGGAACAGGAGAATGTTCTTTAGGAGAAGGAACTGAACCAATTGATGAAACTGAAATGTTAGCTACATTAATAGCTAATGGATATGAACCAACAACAGAAGAAATTCAAATACTAAAAGAAGAAGACAGATATCGATACAAATCATCGATAGAAGAACCTCCGACATTAGAGTTAAAGCCACTTCCAAACAATTTGGAATATGCTTATTTACATGGTGAATCTGAATTACCTGTAATAATATCGTCTTCTCTTATTAAAAATGAGAAATCTCAACTCATTTCTGTGTTGAAAGCTCATAAACCAGCCATTGTATGGAAGATTCATGATATAAAAGGAATAAGTCCTTCGTATTGCACACATAAAATCCTTATGGAAGAAGGTCATAAAACGTATGTGCAACGCTAACGAAGACTAAATCCTAATATGCAAGATGTTGTTAAGAAAGAAATTATTAAACTGCTAGATGCAGGTTTAATTTATCCAATTTCTGATAGTCCATGGGTAAGCCCAGTTCAATGCGTGCCTAAGAAGGGTGGCATGACTGTCATCACAAATGAGAAAAATGAGCTTATTCCTACTAGGACTATAACAGGATGGCGTGTATGTATTGATTATAGAAAATTAAATGACGCCACCAGAAAAGATCACTTTCCCTTACCTTTTATTGATCAAATGTTGGAAAGATTAGCCGGAAACAGTTACTATTATTTTCTTGATGGTTTTTCCGGATATTTTCAAATTCCAATAGCACCCGAGGACCAAGAGAAAACCACGTTCACGTGCCCTTATGGTACTTTTGCTTACAAACGCATGCCATTTGGACTTTGCAACTGTGATGACCCAAAAATTTCGACTAATTTAAACCAATTCTCTATACGATTTATTATTTTAACACGTTAAACAAAGTCTGTTAGATTGAGTCTCAAAATTTTAGAACTGTTTCATATATACAATTACCTTTGACTACTCTCGACGATTCATGAACAATTATATGTATGTATATATATATGTACAAGTAAAAACGACTTTCCTACAGTAAAACCCTATTTGCTACAGTAAAAATTACTTTGCTACAGTAAAACACAATTTGCTACAGTAAAACACTGTTTGCTACAGTGAAACCGTATTTTGCTACAATGCTACATTGAAAACGAGTTTGCTACAGTGATTTGCTACAGTAAAACACTATTTGCTACAGTAAACACTATTTGCTACAGTAAACACTATTTGCTACAGTACACTATTTGCTACAGTAAACACTATTTGATGTCGACGAACTAGCAAACAAAAACGGAAAAGGCAGCCATGCGATCGCATGGCAAAAACACTGAAAACTCATGCGATCGCATGAGCTACAGTAAATCGAAAAGTAATATAAATACGCAGTTTGTTCGACGATATTTTTTCACATTTATCTCTCAATATTTATATTTATATTAAAATTTTAATGTTAAATTTAAGTTTAATAATAATAAGCTATATACGAGGGTGTTTTTAATTCGGGTTTCAAACCGCTTTAAGCTAAGGAAATATTGGGTATTATTCGGGGTATTGTTCTTGAATCCAAGGCCAACCATACAGTCGTCTACCATCATTACGTCTACGCAATTTACCTACAATATTGAATCGCAATATTGAACTGTGAGTTATAGATCCCTTTTTAAATACTTTAAATATTTTTGGGCTGAGAATACATGCAATTTATTTTAAACGCGATAAGACACAAGTACATACTAAATTCTACACTGAGTTAAACCGGAAATCCCTTAGCTTTGGTAACTAGTAGCTGCCAGTACATAGGATATGGACTGGTGGGCGCGAATAATTGTATATGGATCCATAGGGCTTGACATCCCGGTCCGAGCTAGAGCGCTAGCCTTTTAACGGACGTATGTTATTTGAGTTTAAGACACGTTGGTTTGCGTGTATTAAAACGAATGGGGTAATTATCACTATAGCGTTAAGTTTAGTTACCAGGGTGCTCTGTTACGTAGAATCTATTGATAAACTTTTGATGAAATCTTGTGGTCTATCTTTATATATGTTTATGACTCGAGCAATTAAACCTATAACTCACCAACATTCGTGTTGACTTTTTAGCATGTTTTATTCTCAGGTCCTTAGAATGCTTCCGCTGTTATGTGCTTGTTGCCTGCATGGAGTCTCTCATGCTTTGTACAAAGTTTATTGCATTCAAAATAAAACTGCGTTGTGTAATAAATAATTGGACTGTGATGTCAACCTGTAAATTAAAGACTTATGTATTTCGGGGTTTTGCTTATACCTAAGCATTTGCCCACATGTTTATAACTTTCTATGTTTAGAAAGTCACTTATTTTAATGAATGCAATATTTTATCAAAACATATCATATAGAGGTCAAAACCTCACTGTGAAATCAATGATTAACGTGCCGCGTCAATAGCGATTTTGACGGGTCGTTACAGTTGGTATCAGAGCTTGAGGTCATAGGGAACCAGAAGTTACATTAGTGTGTTTAACTGGTAATTGTTAGGATGCATTAGTGAGTCTGGACTATGACCATATCTGTTTTTACTGATTTTTGCTTATTATTTGGTCAAAAACATTATATGTGATATATTTATATGCTAACGTAATTGTTGTTTCAATTATGTGATAGATGACTTCTTCTAATCCTATCATTTTGTACGACTCAGAATCGGACACTGAATCTATTCTATCCACAACTGAAAAGGGCGTTCCAATACCTATTAAAGAAGAAATTGTATTAGCCGGGGAATCTCAACTCCCGGTAAACCCAGAGGAGGTTCCAGCTCCACCCAGCTTTAGTTTTACGGAGCCACGGTATCGTTGGCATGGACCCATGATCCCTGGAGTAAACGAGGATCGTCCATTTCTAAACAAATATGGACATTGGTCCAGATATACCGCCGACGGGCGGGTTGTGCCGATTACGCCTGGCAGATTTCGGTTCATGACCACCGGTACATATTCTTGCAGTTCGTCATCATATTCTCCTACACATGACTCAGACAGTTTGTCATCAGACGAGATCAGTAAGGAGGAGGATTTCGCTAATGAAATAAAAGAGATCACTAAGGAGAAATTCCAACTTGCTATAGATAATAAAAACAACCACAATAATAAAATGTCCTTAATTATTAAAAAAGAACAGGACCATTCGATCCGTAACCACCCTTATTGTATTAAACCCACTGAGGCAACGGGTACCTCAAAACCCCAACCAAAAATAAAATACACTGCCAGAATGTCTGTCGGACCATGTGCACACAAACAATTGGCAGAGAGAACCAAATGGGAAGAAGTTTCTGATAGTTCTGAATAAACGACCTCGCAACCATAAATCTTCCATGCGCTATTCTATTGCTTATGTGTGCTACTCTATCTTGTTATGTAAAATAAGCATATGTAAAATATCAGTATTGTATGGTATTGTATTATTTTGGTTTATTAATAATAAATGCATGGAATGATTATTTGTATTATTACTACTTCTTATTATTATTACATAATAATGTAGTAACTCGCTATAATTTTTTATAGTGGAATATTATTAGGATTTTAGTAGTTAATTCCTTGTACTAGCTATTATGTATGAACTTAACGGGTAGGTAATACCCTAGAAATAATTATAAAATGCTAATAAGAAGAAAAGGCTTTTATAATAATCGGTTCATATTATTAATATGCTACGATTAACTATTGACAACTCATTTTACCTATAATATTCTATATGATTAAATTATATCTGTTGTGTTTATTGAAGAAACATGTCTCAAATGTCGGACGCTGAGTTTGAGCAACTAGTCGAGAAACGTGTGAATGAAAGAATTGCTGCAACCGAAGCAGCAAAAGCAACAGCTGAAGCAGCAGCCAAAGCAGCAGCCGTAAACACAAATTCACGAAACGGATGCTCATACAAAACTTTTCAAGGATGCAAACCACAGACGTTTAGTGGAACTGAGGGACCAGTCGGTCTAACCTGATGGTTTGAAAAGATGGAGTCCGTTTTCAAAATCAGTAATTGTGCGAACGGAGACAAGTCAAAGTATGCTTCGTGCACGTTGCAAGATGGTGCACTTACTTGGTGGAACAATTATGCTAAAGCAGAAGGAATAGATACGGCATATGATATCTCTTGGGAAGAACTGAAAAAGATGCTAATCGAGGAGTACTGTCCTCGAAACGAGATCAGAAAAATGGAATCTGAGTTACGTAATCTGAAGGTTATCGGCGCGAATCTCAATAACTATGAAAAGCGTTTCATGGAACTAGCCTTGTTGTGTCCCGAATTGGTGCCAAATGAGAAACGAAAGATAGAAATGTATATTGACGGTTTATCGATCAATATAAAAGGAAATGTTACATCGTCCAAACCAAATACGATGCAGGAAGCCATGACAATGGCACACCAACTCATGGACCAGATCACAGAGCGTTCGATTAAGGCACCAATTACCGAAGTCAAGACAACTGAAGGAAAGAGGAAATGGGAAGACTATAAGGGCAAAAGTACTCACCTGAAGAAACAAGAAACTTTTAAAGGTAAACAAGATGGGGCAACTGCAAGTCCAAACTATAAGGGACCTCATCCGTTCTACAAAAGGTGTTACACACATCATGCAGGATATTGCCAAGTGGTCTGTGATAAGTGCAACAAGAAAGGACATGTGGCGAAAGATTGTTATGCCACTGTTTCTGAAGTAAAGACAAAATTGACCGATGTCAAGAAATGTTATGGATGCGGGAAGTCTGGTCACTTTATAAATCAATGCCCTGATAAGGAGAAGAACAAAGAACCCGCACGTGGGAGGGCATTTAATGTTAGTGCCAGTAAAGCACGTGAGGATCCTAATCTTGTCACGGGTACGTTTACCGTTAATAATCAACTAGCTTCTATTATGTTTGATACGGGTGCTGATAGAAGTTATATGTGTAAAGACTTTAGTTTTAAACTAAAATGTGCATCGTTACCTCTGGACGATAAATATACTATTGAATTAGCTAATGGTAAACTGATAAAAGCCGATAAAATTTGCCATGGTTGCGAAATGAATCTCGCTGGTGAAACCTTCAAAATTGATTTGATACCCATAGAATTAGGAAGTTTTGATGTAATCGTTGGCATGGACTGGATGTCCAAAACAAGAGCGGAAGTTGTTTGCGCTGAGAAAGCAATCCGCATCCCTCATAAGGATGAAACGTCATTAATGATTTATGGGGAGAAGAACAACTCAAAAATGAACTTTATCAGCTGTATGAAGGCCCAGAAACTTATAAGAAAAGGTTGTTATGCTATTCTGGCACACGTAAAGAAGATCGATACTGAAGAAAAAAGCATTGATGACATGCCGGTTGTAAGAGAATATCCCGGAGTATTTCCAGAAGAATTACCGGGGCTACCTCCACACAGATGTGTAGAATTCCAGATTGATCTCATACCAGGAGCTGCACCTGTAGCCCGATCTCCATATAGACTTGCACCTTCAGAAATGCAAGAATTACAAGACCAGTTGCAAGAATTATCGGACCGTGGATTTATTCGTCCTAGTTTTTCACCTTGGGGTGCTCCTATTCTGTTCGTCAAGAAGAAGGATGGATCTATGAGAATGTGCATAGATTACCGAGAATTAAACAAATTAACGATCAAGAATCGGTACCCATTACCGAGGATTGATGATTTGTTTGATCAATTGCAAGGATCAAGTGTTTATTCTAAGATTGATCTACGCTCCGGATATCATCAGCTGAGAGTGAAGGAAGAAGATGTTCCTAAAATAGCGTTCAGAACCCGTTACGGTCACTATGAATTTTTAGTCATGCCTTTTGGATTGACTAATGCTCCAGCAGTATTCATGGATCTAATGAATCGCATCTGTAGACCGTATTTAGACAAATTTGTCATTGTTTTTATCAACGACATATTGATTTACTCGAAGAACAAGGAAGAACATGAGCAACACTTAAGACTGGTACTAGAGATACTCAAGAAAGAAGAATTGTACGCAAAATTTTTGAAGTGTGATTTCTGGTTACAAGAAGTACAATTTTTGGGCCATGTTGTCAGTAAACATGGAATTAAAGTTGACCCCGCCAAGATCAAAGCCATTAGTAAATGGGAAACACCGAAGACTCCAACACAAATCCGCCAATTCTTAGGTCTTGCTGGTTACTACCGAAGATTCATTCAAGATTTCTCTAGAATCGCCAAACCCTTAACTGCATTGACTCAAAAGGGAAAGAAGTATGATTGGTCCACAGAACAGGAATCCTCATTCCAGTTATTAAAGAAGAAGTTAACGTCTGCACCCATTTTGTTATTACCGGAAGGAAATGATGATTTCGTGATCTATTGTGATGCTTCACGCCAAGGTTTAGGATGTGTATTAATGCAACGCACAAAAGTTATCGCATATGCCTCACGACAACTAAAAATTCATGAAAAGAACTATACGACGCACGATTTGGAACTTGGAGCAGTAGTTTTTGCACTCAAAATATGGAGACACTATCTATATGGCACCAAGTGTACAGTGTACACCGACCATAAGAGTCTTCAGCATATTTTTGATCAAAAACAACTCAATATGAGGCAACGTCGCTGGGTAGAGTTGTTAAATGATTACGATTGTGAAATCCGTTACCACCCCGGAAAAGCTAATGTTGTAGCTGATGCCCTAAGTCGAAAAGAAAGAGTAAAACCTCTTAGGGTCCGAGCTTTGAATATTACAATTCGTACTGATCTCACAAAGCAAATTCAAGCAGCACAGTTAGAGGCTTTAAAAGAAGAAAACGAAAAAGGTGAAATAAGCAAAGGGTTAGAAAAACAACTTGAAGAAAAAGCTGATGGAACCCTGTATTTTGCTGGTAGGATATGGGTACCAAAACATGGTAACCTAAGGCAACTAGTACTGGATGAAGCACACAAAACGAGGTACTCAATTCACCCAGGAAATGGAAAAATGTACCACGATCTCAAGAAGTTTTATTGGTGGCCTAATATGAAAACAGAAATTGCTACTTATGTAAGCAAATGTTTAACGTGTGCAAAGGTCAAAGCTGAGCACCAAAAGCCGTCAGGATTACTGCAACAACCGGAAATTCCGCAGTGGAAATGGGAAAGAATAACCATGGATTTCATTACGAAATTGCCAAGGACTGCAAGTAGTCATGATACTATTTGGGTGATAGTTGATCGTCTAACTAAATCAGCTCACTTCCTACCAATAAAGGAGACAGACAGTATGGAGAAATTAGCACGCCTATATTTGAAGGAAGTAGTTTCCAGGCATGGTGTACCCATCTCTATCATATCTAATCGCGACACCCGATTCACATCACGTTTTTGGCAATCATTACAAAAATCATTGGGAACTCGATTAGATATGAGCACCGCTTATCACCCACAGACAGATGGTCAAAGTGAAAGAACAATACAAACATTGGAAGACATGTTACGGGCATGCGTGATTGACTTTGGAACCAGTTGGGATCGACACTTACCGTTGGCAGAATTTTCATACAATAACAGCTATCATACGAGCATCAACGCAGCGCCATTTGAAGCACTTTACGGTAGAAAGTGCAGATCTCCTATCTGTTGGAGTGAAGTAGGAGAAAGACAACTTACTGGACCAGAAATTATTCATGAAACCACCGAAAAGATCATTCAAATACAACAGCGATTGAAAACGGCCATGAGTCGCCAAAAGAGTTATGCTGATATAAGAAGAAAACCGCTAGAATTTCAAGTGGGCGACAAAGTCATGTTGAAAGTGTCACCCTGGAAAGGCGTTGTACGATTCGGTAAACGAGGAAAGCTAAGTCCTAGGTACGTAGGACCCTTTGAAATCACCGAAAGAATTGGAACAGTTGCTTATCGATTAAAGCTACCGCAAGAACTTAGTAGTGTTCACAACACATTTCACGTGTCAAATTTGAAGAAATGTTTAGCTGAAGAAGATGTCGTAATTCCTCTTGACGAAATACGAATCAATGATAAACTCCATTTTATCGAAGAACCTGTTGAAATCATGGACCGTGAGGTCAAACAATTAAAACAAAGCAAAATACCGATAGTTAGGGTTCGTTGGAACGCAAGACGAGGACCCGAATTTACTTGGGAACGTGAAGATCAAATGAAGCAAAAGTATCCACATTTGTTCACTGATATCGCTCATGAAACAGGTACTACTCAAAATTTCGGGACGAAATTTTCTTTAACGGGGAGGTACTGTGATGACCCAAAAATTTCGACTAATTTAAACCAATTCTCTATACGATTTATTATTTTAACACGTTAAACAAAGTCTGTTAGATTGAGTCTCAAAATTTTAGAACTGTTTCATATATACAATTACCTTTGACTACTCTCGACGATTCATGAACAATTATATGTATGTATATATATATGTACAAGTAAAAACGACTTTCCTACAGTAAAACCCTATTTGCTACAGTAAAAATTACTTTGCTACAGTAAAACACAATTTGCTACAGTAAAACACTATTTGCTACAGTGAAACCGTATTTTGCTACAGTGCTACATTGAAAACGAGTTTGCTACAGTGAAACACTATTTGCTACAGTGAACACTATTTGCTACAGTAACACTATTTGCTACAGTAAACACTATTTGATGTCGACGAACTAGCAAACAAAAACGGAAAAGGCGGCCATGCGATCGCATGGCAAAAACACTGAAAACTCATGCGATCGCATGAGCTACAGTAAATCGAAAAGTAATATAAATACGCAGTTTGTTCGTCGATATTTTTTCACATTTATCTCTCAATATTTATATTTATATTAAATTTTTAATTTTAAATTTAAGTTTAATAATAATAAGGTATATACGAGGGTGTTTTTAATTCGGGTTTCAAACCGCTTTAAGCTAAGGAAATATTGGGTATTATTCGGGGTATTGTTCTTGAATCCAAGGCCAACCATACAGTCGTCTACCATCATTACGTCTACGCAATTTGCCTACAATATTGAATCGCAATATTGAACTGTGAGTTATAGATCCCTTTTTAAATACTTTAAATATTTTTGGGCTGAGAATACATGCAATTTATTTTAAACGCGATAAGACACAAGTACATACTAAATTCTACACTGAGTTAAACCGGAAATCCCTTAGCTTTGGTAACTAGTAGCTGCCAGTACATAGGATATGGACTGGTGGGCGCGAATAATTGTATATGGATCCATAGGGCTTGACATCCCCGTCCGAGCTAGAGCGCTAGCCTTTTAACGGACGTATGTTATTTGAGTTTAAGACACGTTGGTTTGCGTGTATTAAAACGAATGGGGTAATTATCACTATAGCGTTAAGTTTAGTTACCAGGGTGCTCTGTTACGTAGAATCTATTGATAAACTTTTGATGAAATCTTGTGGTCTATCTTTATATATGTTTATGACTCGAGCAATTAAACCTATAACTCACCAACATTCGTGTTGACTTTTTAGCATGTTTTATTCTCAGGTCCTTAGAATGCTTCCGCTGTGATGTGCTTGTTGCCTGCATGGAGTCTCTCATGCTTTGTACAAAGTTTATTGCATTCAAAATAAAACTGCGTTGTGTAATAAATAATTGGACTGTGATGTCAACCTGTAAATTAAAGACTTATGTATTTCGGGGTTTTGCTTATACCTAAGCATTTGCCCACATGTTTATAACTTTCTATGTTTAGAAAGTCACTTATTTTAATGAATGCAATATTTTATCAAAACATATCATATAGAGGTCAAAACCTCACTGTGGAATCAATGATTAACGTGCCGCGTCAATAGCGATTTTGACGGGTCGTTACAGCAACGCCCCTGCAACCTTTCAAAGGTGCATGATGGCGATTTTTCACGACATGATAGAAGAATGCATGGAAGTTTTCATGGATGACTTTTCAGTCTTCGGTGATACATTTGAATCATGTTTAATTAATCTGGAACGAATGCTTATTAGATGCGAACAATCAAATCTAGTTCTTAATTGGGAGAAATGCCATTTCATAGTTAAAGAAGGCATTGTTCTTGGACATAAAATCTCAAAGGAAGGAATTGAAGTGGATAGAGCTAAAGTAGATGTAATTTCTAAACTTCCACATCCCACCAATGTTAGAGGAGTTAGGAGTTTTCTAGGGCATGCCGGTTTTTACCGACGTTTCATAAAAGATTTTTCTAAAATTGCCACTCCTATGAATAAACTCCTAGAAAAGAATGCTCCATTCATCTTTTCAGATGAATGTATCAAATCTTTTAATATTCTTAAAGAGAAACTCACTAATGCACCGATCATGATAACACCAAATTGGAATCTACCGTTTGAACTAATGTGCGATACAAGTGATTTTGCAATGGGATCCGTTTTAGGACAAAGGATTGAAAAACGATTTCAACCTATATATTATGCTAGTAAGACGTTACAAGGAGCACAAACAAATTACACAACTACTGAAAAAGAACTCCTTGCTATTGTCTTTGCTTTTGACAAATTTCGTTCATATCTCGTTCTAGCTAAAACGGTGGTCTATACCGACCATTCTGCTCTTAGATACCTATTTTCGAAACAAGATGCCAAACCACGATTAATCCGTTGGATCTTACTCTTACAAGAGTTTGGTATTGAAATCCGAGATAAAAGAGGAGCGGAAAATCTCGCCGCTGATCATCTTTCTCGTCTTGAAAATCCCGAATTAGAAGTTCTAAATGAATCGGCCATACAAGACAACTTTCCTGATGAATATCTATTGAAGATAGATTATAATGAAATTCCATGGTTTGCAGACTATGCAAACTACTTAGTATGTGGATTCCTTGAGAAAGGATTGTCGTACCAAAAACGAAAGAAATTCTTCAGTGATATAAAACACTATTTCTGGGAAGATCCACATTTGTTTAAAAGTTGTCCCGATGGAATAATACGCCAATGTGTATTCGAAGATGAAGCTAGTAAAATTTTAAACCATTATCACACATGACCAACAGGAGGGCATTATGGGCCTCAACTTACAGCAAGAAAAGTTTATGATGCTGGATTCTATTGGCCTACAATTTACAAAGACGCACACCTTCTTTGCAAATCCTGTGATGCTTGTCAAAGGGCCGAAAAAATAAGTCAACGTGATGAAATGCCACAAAATGTCATTCAAGTATGTGAAGTATTTGACATTTGGGGTATTGACTTTATGGGTCCATTTCCAAAATCTCATAATAATCTCTATATTCTCGTTGCCATTGATTATGTATCTAAATGGGCGGAAGCACAAGCTCTCCCAACTAACGATGCACGAGTTGTAGTCAACTTTTTAAAATGTCGTTTTGCAAGGTTTGGAACACCGAAAGTTTTAATAAGTGATCGGGGAACTCATTTTTGTAATAATCAACTTGAGAAAGTTCTTAAAAGATATGGAGTAACTCATAAAATCTCCACCGCATATCATCCACAAACAAGTGGACAAGTTGAAAATACCAACCGAGCTTTGAAACGTATTCTAGAAAAAACTGTAGGATCAAATCCGAAGGAATGGTCCATTAAATTGGAGGATGCACTCTGGGCTTTTAGAACAGCCTACAAAACTCCAATTGGAACCACACCTTTTAGACTCGTTTACGAAAAAGCATGTCATCTTCCAGTAAAAATTGAACACAAAGTATTTTGGGCTTTGAAGACATGTAATCTTGATTTACATGAAGCTGGACGACTATGGTTAAGTCAACTAAACGAATTCGAAGAATTAAGACATGAAGCATACGAAAATTTGTTAATCTATAAAGAAAGAACGAAGAAATGGCATAATAAAAGAATCAGAAGTTCAAAAGAATTTAAAGAAGGAGACAGAGTTCTTCTTTTCAATTCACGATTCAAGCTATTTCCTGGAAAATTGAAATCAAGATGGTCTGGACCATTCATAGTCAACAGAGTTTTCCCATACGGAACAGTAGAATTAATAAATTCAAATGGGATTGAATTTAAGGTTAATGGTCACAGAGTTAAACACTACATAGATAGTCCAATGGAAGTTGACAACGAAGTTAATCACAATTTCAACACCACAGCTAACTAAGTGTGGGGAGAATCAAGTCTTTAAAGGATAATATGTATTTCTGTTAGAGTTAGATTTTCTGTTTTCGTGTAGTTCTCAAAAATGGAACCCGAATGGTCTTTCCCTAGCAGACCCTAAAGAACTAGTCTTCTCCCCTCATTCTGAATTTTTATTTTTTTTTTAGGTTTTTACGAAATGAAGACTTCCTGTGAACTAAACCATGGTCTAATGCTACACGCTTTGATTACTAAACGTAATAATGACACACTTCCAAGTGAAATAGTATCATTAATCAGAGAAAGATTGGACGGAGTAAGAAAAGAATCCAGATGCGAAGATAATAAGTTACAATTTGGTAAAGGAAAATCAAAATCCGCAGCGAAAAGAAGAGCATGACACCTTGAAAGATGTCACAAATGCGGAAAATGGTCACATGGAGGTAAATGTTCAAATAATCAAACTTATTCAAACACCGAATTTGTTACTTTATGCAGAGACGGACCGTTCATATGTTTAGAAGAAAAAACACTGAATGCTCGACGTTACGCCTATGTAGCTATGGAAAACCAATTAAACCGACTATCTTATGAGTAGGCTAGATCATATCACTAAGAAATATATTTCACAGGTAAGTCTGTATAGTTTTTATTTTTATTTTTATTTTTAACCTTTTAATAATAAACGCTAATTTGTTCGCTATAAAGTATTAAATTGGTATTGAATAAAATTAGGTTTGGCGACCGAAATTATTGATATCATACAAAAATTTATTACATCACTGCGAAATTTAACGTTTATTCTTAAGGTATAAATATCTTTAATCAATCAACCCAAAATATTTCAAAAATTCGTCATGAGTTAAATTAGGTCATGGAACCGAAATTACTTTACCGAAAAGAGGGGCGCATGTTTTTGATAATATTTGATTGATAAAAGTGGGATAAAAGCCAAAAAGATTTTTAATTTTATTTTTACCATGTTAATATATAAATATTAAATTAATATTGTGCAATTTTTAAAATTAATATATTTAAAATTGTAAATATTTGAAAAATTAATATTTTTAAGTTTGTATGTATAAAAACAAAAATATAATATAAGTTTGGTGTGAATTTTTAATTTTTAAAATATGAATTTTTAATTTTATACATTTTAAATTTAAGTTTGGTGTGAATTTTTAAAAACAAAAATTTACTTTATTTCGCTAAGTTAAAAATATGTTTTTTAAAATTCGTCGTGAGTTGAAGACTAGGTCGTTGAACCGAAATTGCTTTACCCGAGAGAGGGACGAGAACTTTTATTATCATTATTTTTAATCTTATTGAATTAAAGTATGCCAAAAACATTAAAAAAAAAAAAAAAAAAAACCCAAAAATCTTTGCTTTTAAAACCGCGCTTTAAAAAGACAAATTTTAAAATTTTGTCGAGGGACGAACTAGGACATCGTTTCGAAACGACCTCGTCCTAAATAAAAGGGAAACAAAATTTTAAAATTAATTAATTAACTGTTTTATAAGTTAAGATTTATATAAAAAAAATAATAATAATACAAACTCCACGACTCGCGGAGTTTGAAGAGGGAATATACCGCGACTCGCGGAGAGATTAAAATCCAGAAAAAAATAAAAGGGGCCGAACAGACAGCTCCTTCCCCATTTCCACAAAATACTGCGAAAAACACCCGAACAAAACACACACAAAATCGAATTTTTGGCCATTTTTCATCAAATCTTTCACAAAATCATGTTGAGAAGAATGCTATCAAGGAATTACTCAAGAAAAACGGTAAATTTCTACACCTAAACACCATTTAATCCGAAAATTAGTGTTCTTGAGCAATTTTATACCCAATTCGATTTTGATGCTTTTTAGTATAATTATGCTTAAATTGCTTATGTATTATGCTTGTATAACCTAGATTGATGCTATTTAACATGATTAGAAGCCTTAAACTTCAAATTTTGAGTAATCTAGGGTTTGTGTTCTTGAGCAATTTGGGGCTTTTTGATATAAACAGGTTATGGTCGTTTTTTATCATGAATTATTGCTAAATTAAGTAGTGTAACATGTTTAGGTAGTTAAATGATCCAAACTTTGAGCCTAAACATGATTTTTGAGAATTAAAGTGGACTTTTTCAAGTCTAAAATTCATGAACTTGATTTTTGAGAGATAATGCCATTTGAAACTTGTTTAATTGCTAATAATGATTATTTTGACATATTATTTGAGTTTAATTCTTATGAACTTGGCGAACATTTTCGTATATGCTTATTTGAAAAAGTGTAGATTTGATAAAAATATGAAAATAAGCATAAGTTTGATATAAATTGAACATGTCATTGTAATTATTTTAATTGATGATTTTGCTGACACTAATGCATATTTGGATGCACAAAAATTGTGTTTGATGTGTTTTGCAGACTGAAAGGGGTGAATCTTCATCCCAAGCTCGCAATGCTCCTCCTGAGAATACGGAACAACAGGATGTTGATAGCTATTACAAACAAGATATACCTCATCCAGTTATGACATTTTCAGATATGCACGTGGAAAATTTGCACCCAAACTTGAGAATAGACAGACGTTGGATAGATTATCCAAAATACCAAAGGGGCTTGCATACTCTTCATTCTAAAGCTGTTGAAGTACCTAGGGTAATAGAATGGGAACCATTAGAAGCCGTAGAATTGGCCGAGCCAATTAGGGAATTACTTACACAGAGGTATGGTAATTCTACTTTTAATGATTGGGTACGATTATTCAACATGCGTAGACCTGTATATAAAGTATGGTGTGAAGAATTATTGTGTAGTATAGAAATAAATGATCGGGTAGCTAGTTTAACCGATCGATCTTTTATTAGATTTTTGTTAGGAGATTTGATGTGCCACATGTCTCTACTAGACATGGCTCAGGCCTTACGTATATATACGCCTGAGGAGCTAGCATATGCCGATTGTCGAGGGTTGATATTAAATGGTAGGAAGATTGATGAAAATTTTGATACGCATGGTGTATGGAGTCAAATGACTAGACATCACCGATTTAAAGGGGGAAATTACTCTTATTTGGATATAGATAGAGCCGAGTTAAGAGTAATTCATAGGTTTCTAGCGAACTCGATTACACAGCGAGGTAAAAATAAGGAAAAGGTAAATGAGCAGGATTTATTTTACCACATGTGTATTCGAGACCCACAAAGCGCTGTAAGTATACCTTATTGTGTGGGTTATTATTTATCAGCTATGGTTAGGGGGATGAGATCGCACAGTATAATAGGAGGTGGTATATTTATTACATTAATTGCTGAGTATCTCGATGTGGATATAAGTCGGGGGGATTATTAATCGAAGAACCAGAACCCCACGATACAATTGGTTTAAATGTATATCATGGTGCTAAAGTTTTGAAGAGGCGAAATAACGCCGCAGTACGATATAATGGAAGACATCCACAGGTTTAGAGAAATCAACAGCCAGGTAATGTGGGAGGGGGAAATGAAATGACAGAAATGCAAAGGTTTATAGCTTCACAAGAGTATGAAAATGCTAGACATCGAGCATTTGAAGATTGGCAAGTTCATCAAAACCAAATATAGCTCATTGCCAACATATAGGTAGAAACTATATTCCTACTTCAACACCCATATTTCCTCCCTGGTCTATAGAGATGCAACCACCATATCCTACTTATAACCTAGCTGAAGCATTTTATAACACATACGGTTATGCATGGAACCCCTACTGGTATCAGTAACAACCCTATTTTATTTAGTTTTATTTATTTTATTTTTGTAATGTTACCACATTTAGCACTTATGTTGATATTGTAATAGTTTTTATAATTTTCTAACTTTTATTATAAGATTTTAATAATTTTTGAATGTGGGGTAATATACCAAACTTCAAAAATATGTATATATGTTTGCAATTTATCTTATGTACACAATAGGGTAAAACAACGCATTTTCAAAGACTGGCATTAAGTTCAGCAAAAGTAACTAATTTTGACGACAAGATGAAAAATAAATGTGATGTAACAACAAGACAGAATGAACAAATGATGTGCACCATTTATCATTCAACACAAACAACAATATGTTTGGAAATTTTGGTAAAATTTAATCATTTTTCTACGCTAATCACCCTCAATAATTTAAATTGTTACTGATTTCTTGCAAATGAGGGCATTGCAAGATCTTAAGTGTGGGAAGGGGTTAAATTCTTTCGGATTTTAAAATTTTTACTTTATACACTTGGTTACCATTAAAAATACTAGTAACGCAGTAGTTGTATTAGAATCTAGTGCTCTCTGATAAAAAAGAACAGCCCTAGTCTTATATACTGACTACCCACTTTTAGTAAAAAAATTAAAAAATTTCAATTAAATGAACTCAAAATCATGTTTATACATATTTATGAACGATAAAACTAGGTGTTAACACCGAAATTATTGTTACCTTGGAAAGGACATAAATTGAGAAACAAACCAAAAATGTTAGAATTCATTTAAAATGGAATAGAGG
This sequence comes from Rutidosis leptorrhynchoides, assembly GCF_046630445.1. NCBI lineage: Eukaryota > Viridiplantae > Streptophyta > Magnoliopsida > Asterales > Asteraceae > Rutidosis > Rutidosis leptorrhynchoides. Next base: position 225,444,025 of record NC_092336.1, read on the forward strand.
AGAACAAAAAGGAAAAATAAAAGCCAAGTGTGGGAAATTTTTGACAAGTTATTCAAAACATATATCACATATTTTTGTACAAATAATTGAAAATACTTTTGTTTTGGACGATAATTAACTGTTTTACCCAATGAAAGAAAAGAAGGGATGGATCTACACGATGAATCAATTCCATCACTAAAAGGAAGTAAAGTCTTCCGAAAAAGACAAGCGCTTCTTGATTTAGGTCAAGAAGTTGTCGTCCAGACCAGCTGTAGGTTGACGAAAAATCTAGAAAAGTCATCACTAAAATCAGCAGGAAATCCACGGACCTCAGCATCAAACAGGGTCGCCAAGTGGTCAGACTTATCCTAACCATGAGAGGATCTGTCTCGTAAAATGGGGAGGGCGCCGTGTAAATTAGCTTGATAAGACTAATGAATCAGATCCTCAGAAAGGATAATCTCCTTAAAAGATTAAAAATCAGCTTTTAAGCCTGATATTACTCAATCCTTGAGATTGACCTTAAAGATTGAGAATTCAAACTCATGGAATTCAATGATATCTAAACTCGAGCTTGAACGAGAAAATATTTTGATCAAATTATAAACCGATTTGTTTTCTAAAAACTCATTTTCAATGCGTTCATTACCATTGAACGTAAAATCCTAGAAATTCACCCGGAATTCATTAGGAATCGGGTGTCAACCGTAAGAACGGTGGTTGCATAGCATGGTCAAAGACAGGACCTTGTGCCAGACCAAAAAATTATAAGGGTGAGCTTTACTATTGCTCCTACAAAGGATATTAATTGCGTCCGACACGTTATAGACCATAATTAAAAGCATGTCAGGGGACATTGCCTTAACAGTTGCTTGTTCAACGCTTTTCTTTACAATCGGACGGTAGTTTATCGAAAGGAAATATACGGAGCAAGTATACTGGACGTGTTGCTTTTCCAATACAAGGTTAGCAAGTGGGTGACACAAAACCACAATTTTGAGCTAAAAATTTCAAATATTAAACCCACCAAACCCACAAAAATATTTTGCAAACACCGGTGAAGGGTTATTCCGGAAAACTTATCTAGGGTAAAAACTAGATTTAATTTTCAAAAGATTAAATGTTTTCATAAAGATCCAATTTCCTTAATGGATCTAAATTTTTATAGTCATGTGGGACTGTAAACCACAACGTTACTACCATTGTTTATTCCGCCGTAAAGAAATCACTGATGTACATAGTGTGAAGAATAAAGAAGTGATTCTAGTATTTCAAGACTATATTGCTTGAGGACAAGCAACGCTCAAGTGTGGGAATATTTGATAATGCTAAAAACGAACATATATTTTATAGCATTATTCCTCAAGAAAGACAAGATTTTAGTTGCAATTGTTCTATTTACAAGTGATATTCGTTAAAATAATAAAAGGTGAAGACAAAAGACAGATTCGACGATTTGAAGATGCAAATGACCAAAAAGCTCAAAAGTACAAAATACAATCAAAGAGGTTCCAATTATTGATAAGAAACGTCTCAAAATTACAAGAGTACAAGATTCAAAACGTAAAGTACAAGATTTTAAATTGTACGCAAGGACGTTCGAAAATCCGGAACCGGGACCAGAGTCAACTCTCAACGCTCGACGCAACGGACTAAAAATTACGAGTCAACTATGCACATAAATATAATATAATATTTAAATAATTCTTAAAAATTATTTATATATTATATTTATATTTAAAAACGTCGGCAAATTAAAAGACAAAATGATGTGAGCTGGAATTATAAACTCCGCGACTTGCGGAGTTTGAAGGCCAAAAATTACGCGACTCGCGGAGTCCCCCTGGACAAAAATCCCTATAAAAGCCAGCGAAATTCGACGAGTTTTAATATCATAAATCCATCCATCTCTCTATCTATACGTAATATTTATATTTATATTTTAATTTTTAATTTTAATTTTAATTTTAATTCTAATAATAAGGGTATGTTAGCGAATGTTGTAAGGGTGTAAGTCGAAATTCTGTCCGTGTAACGCTACGCTATTTTTAATCATTGTAAGTTATGTTTATATTATTTTCATTAATGTCTCGTAGCTAAGCCATTATTATGCTTATTTAAAACGAAGTAATCATGATGTTGGGCTAATTATTAAAATTGGGTAATTGGGCTTTGTACCATAATTGGGGTTTGGACAAAAGAACGACACTTGTGGAAATTAGACTATGGGCTATTAATGGGCTTTATATTTGTTTAACTAAATGATAGTTTGTTAATTTTAATATAAAGATTTACAATTGGACGTCCCTATAAATAACCATATACACTCGATCGGACACGATGGGCGGGGTATTTATATGTATGAATAATCGTTCATTTAACCGGACACGGGAATGGATTAATAGTCTATGAAATTATTAAAACAGGGGTGAAATTATGTACAAGGACACTTGGCATAATTGATAACAAAGTATTAAAACCTTGGGTTACACACAGTCGATATCCTGGTGTAATTATTAAACAAAGTATTAAAACCTTGTTATAGTTTAAGTCCCCAATTAGTTGGAATATTTAACTTCGGGTATAAGGATAATTTGACGAGGACACTCGCACTTTATATTTATGACTGATGGACTGTTATGGACAAAAATCAGACGGACATATTAAATAATCCAGGACAAAGGACAATTAACCCATGGGCATAAAACTAAAATCAACACGTCAAACATCATGATTACGGAAGTTTAAATAAGCATAATTCTTTTATTTTATATTTCATTTCCTTTATTTTATATTTAATTGAACTTCTAATTATCGCACTTTTATTTATTGTTATTGTATTTAATTGCACTTTTAATTATCGTACTTTTTAATTATCGCAATTTTATTTTATCGCACTTTTATTTATCGCAATTTCATTATCGTTATTTACTTTACGCTTAGTCTTGTATTTATTTTTTTTAATATTTTACATTAGGTTTTAACTGCAACTAAGTTTTAAAAATCGACAAACCGGTCATTAAACGATAAAAACCCCCTCTTTATAATAATAATATTACTTATATATATATTTATATTTTTATAAAATAAAACTAATATAGCGTTAAGCTTTGTTTAAAAGATTCCCTGTGGACGAACCGGACTTACTAAAAACTACACTACTGTACAATTAGGTACACTGCCTATAAGTGTTGTAGCAAGGTTTACGTATATCCATTCTATAAATAAATAAATATCTTGTGTAAAATTGTCTCGTATTTAATAGTATTTCGTTGTAAAAATAAAGCTATTTTATATACACCTCGCATAACATCAAGAAGCATAGGCAATAACCTTTGATCGTTGCATCAGTACACAACCAAAACCACTTTTCGACGCATCGCAATAAACAACAAAGTCGTCACTGCCTTCAGGAAGCGATAAGATAGGTGCGGTGGTTAACTTCTTCTTCAAAGTTTGGAATGATGATTCGTGTGCGGGTTCCCAAATGAACTTCTTGCCCTTGTGAGTCAGCGCGGTCAAAGGACGCGTAATCAGAGAAAATCCCTCAATAAAGCTTCGGTGGTAACCGGCGAGACCTAGGAATTGGCGAATGTGAGTTGGAGTAGTGGGGGTCTCCCACTTGCTGATAGCTTCAATCTTGGCGGGGTCAACTTTGATACCCTGGTCGCTCACAACATGACCCAGAAATTGAACTTCCTTCAACCAAAATTCACACTTGGAGAATTTGGCGTAAAGTTGCTCTTGTCTCAAGAGTTCAAGTACTAGTCGGAGGTGTTGCTCATGCTCTTCTTCGCTCTTAGAGTAGATGAGGATATCATCTATGAAGATGATAACAAACTTATCCAAGTACGGCTTGCAGACACGATTTATGAGATCCATGAACAAGGCAGGTGCATTGGTAAATCCGAATGGCATCACGAGAAACTCATAATGACCATAACGAGTTCTAAATGCAGTCTTCATTACATCGCTTTCTTTCACCCTCAACTGGTGATAGCCGGATCGCAAATCGATCTTGGAGTAAACGCTCGATCCTTGTAGTTGGTCAAAAAGATCATCAATGCGGGGAAGAGGATACCGATTCTTGATCGTTAATTTGTTGAGTTCACGGTAGTCGATATACATACGGAAGGATCCATCCTTCTTTTTCACAAATAAAACAGGTGCGCCCCAAGGCGAGAAACTTGGTTGGATAAATCCACGGTCTAACATCTCTTGTAGTTGACTCTGTAATTCTTGCATCTCGGAAGGTGCGAGTCTATAAGGTGCGCGAGCTACAGGTGCAGCTCCTGGCACTAAGTCGATCTGAAACTCTACTGCTCTCGGCGGTGGTAATTCAGGCAATTCTTCAGGGAAGACATCGGAAAATTCGTTCACAATTCGAACATCGTTCACACTCTTCACCTTAGTTTCTACCGTTTTTACATGCGCTGGGACAGCAAGACGTCCCTTCTTCATGATCTTTTGCACTTTCACGCAACTAATGAGGTTCAGCTTTGAGGTACATCTCTCTCCGTAGATGATCAGTGGCTCACCGTTTCCTTGTGGTATACGAAGAGCTTTATCTCCACAAATAATATCGGCCCTTATCTTGCTCAACCATTCCATACCGACGATTACGTCAAAACTTCCCAATTTGATGGGTATCAAATCAATTTCGAAATCTGCACCAGCTATGTTGATAATAGCTCCTCGACTAATATGGTCAACTTTCTCAAGTTTTCCATTGGCGACCTCGATAAGCATACTCTCTTTTAACGGGACTAACGACTAATTAATCTTATCGCAAAAGTGTCTACATACATAACTTCTATTGGCACCAGTATCAAACAAGACAGAAGCTAAAAGATTGTTGATGGTGAATATACCTGTCACCAAGTCGGGATTTTCTCGGGCGTCCCTTGCATTAATGTTGAAAGCTCTACCACGGGGTGGTCCGCCATCTTTTCGCTTGTTGGGGCACGCATTTCTGAAATGGCCCGTCTGTCCACATTCATAGCACTTTTTCGGCCCATTGGTGTTCGGCTTCCCATTCAAAGTGGTGACCTTGCAGTCTTTCCCGATATGCCCAGTCCGTTGGCACTTTTCACAAACAACGTTACAATACCCAGTATGGTGCTTGTAGCACCGCTTGCATTGTGGTAAGGTTCCCTTGTAGTTCGGGTTAGAGTTGGTGTTGTTATTGGGGTTGGGGTTTCCACCGTTGTTGTTTTGCCTCTTGGCAGGGGTTTGATCGTAGGTTCTCCCCCTGTTGTTGTTGTTGTTGTTGTCCCACTTTCTCTTTTCACTACTACCAGCTTCAAACTTAGCCTTCTTCGGCTCATCAATGGTGATTTGATTCATTAAAGTATGCGCCATGCGCATCGCTTCAGGGACATTTGGTGGCTTGGACGAGGTGACGTTTCCATTGATGGACTTAGGGAGTCCCCAGAAGTATCTCTCCATACGCTTGAATTCTGGGGTGACCATGGTAGGACACATCAGGGCTAATTCCAAAAATCTCCTGTTATAACCATCAAGGTCGTTCCCAACGGCCTTTAACTACATGAACTCCATTTCCATCTTTTGTATCTCGGTTCTCAGACAATACTCCTCAATCATGGCACACTTAAATTCTTCCCATGGCGTAGCATACGCTTGATCAATGCCTTGTGCCTGTGCCATTGTGTTCCACCAAGTGAGCGTGCTGTCAGACAGCGTGCAAGAAGCAAATTTGGTTTTATTCTCCTCTGAACAGTTGCTGACTCAGAACACAGATTCAAGTTTTTCGAACCACCTAGTGAGACCAACCGGTCCCTCAGTGCCGCTGAAGTTATGTGGTTTACAGCTCTGGAATTCCTTGTACGTGCACCCATTTCGAATGGGTTGAATAACCGGTGGTGGTGGCGATGGCGGTGGCGGTGGAGCTTGGGATTGCATTTACGCAATAGCTGCGGCTACCCTTTAAGCAATCATCTCCTCGATTTGGGCGGTGGTAGGTGTAATCGTCCGTTGGCCATGGTGTTCTAAACAAAAATTTTGACTCAAGTCAAAATCCAGTATGCAAATAGTAATAATACAGTATATAGTAACCAACATGGAATCAACACATCACATGTTTATTAAATAACGCATCTAGGTACAAATACCACAGAATCATCGTCCAGTAATGTAAATAGAACATCGTGCAAGAATTAAATAACGCAAAGTTCCATTCATTAAAAATAATAAGTTGCATACATCTGAATAAGTTCGTACAATACATAAGTAATACAATAAACTACAACTAGATTACATAATGAAATCTAAATACAAAAGCCCTACGGTGAAGGTGGGTGAAGGATGTCCATAACATGGGCCATCTGGTCCTCTAGCTCAGCAACTCGAGCTCGGAGGATCTCCACCTCCCTTGTCAATTCCTCGACAGTGGGAGATGGTGGGGCAGGCGGTGATGGCGGTGCAGGTGGTGCCGATGTAGATGGTCCGGCTCCAGAAATAGTCAGTACGTAACGGGGTGCCTTACGCACGAGTGGGTCGGCAGGGTACGGCACAAGACGCTTACGGGCAGTAACCCTACGACGCCGACCAAATGCGTCAGTGAATGCTCGTCCTCCGTTGATCCCCGGAATAATAGTACCATCGAAGCGATACCGCTTCTTCGGCGGGGTGGAGGGTGGCTGTACAGGTGCATCAGGGTCCTCCTCGTCAGAGTCATCGTCACTCGAGTTGTCTGTGGATGAGTCATCGGATGAAGAATCAGCGGATGATGGGTCGTCCGAATCATGTGGTGGTGACTGCACAGGCGGCCCTCCTTGGGCAGCTATCATCTGTCGGTACCTAGCTGGTCCGATCGGAATGAGACGTCCATCAGGGGCGCGTCGGCACCAATGGCGATACCGGTTACGGAACGGACCTTCCCCGAACTCCGCGGGAATCACAATCTCACCGGAGCGGGGCTGTGATCCTGAGGGTCCGGGGGCAGATGGAGCTGGAATCTTCGAAGGGTCCTGGGCTCCACTAGAAGTAACCACTGGGGCAGGCACCTGGCTGCTAGTCCCAGAAGATGAAGTGCCGGGGTCACTCGTGGGTAGCGGGATCGGTGTGTCGGCAGCAGCAGCAGGTGGGGTGGCTGACGAGTCTGAACTGCCCAAAATGATAGCAGGTGGAGTATCTGACATCTGAACAAGGAAAAATAAATTTTTCCATGTCAGTAAGTCATAAAGCAAGCACATATTAGGCCAACAGTTTAAATCATGTATAACAATAAGTAGCATGGCAACAATAACGAATCGTACAGAAGTAGCATGCAATCGAAAGCAAGTAATATCATACAGTAGTGAAATCATGTAGTAGCATACGGCATATAGTAGTAAAAGTAAGCAGCAGCATGCAGTAAGTTCAGCAGAAACACGTAAACTAGCAAGTTGTAGATTAGTCCTATTAGTGAATCCTACTCGGGTCGGTCTTAGACTCACTAATGCAACCTAATTCCCTACCACCAATGCTCTAATACCAAATGTGATGCCCCATACAAAACCATCGTGTACGAATTATCAACAACAGGATCATTACAAGGTCAAACACTATATGCTATTTCAAAAAAATGTTTGCATTCATGATAAAAGGTGACGTCATAATGAACGTCAAGTGTTTTACAACCAAAGTATGCTTCTATGAATGGAAGCAAAGATAATAGTGCATGACCCTTAGGTCGTTACAAATCATAGTTCAAAAGTATTAAAGTTATGAATGCAAGATAGACAGTTCATGCGGTGATAACTCTAGAGCAGCGGGTGTCTACAGCAAGACTAGTACACAGCGGAAGCAACCTTAAGCACCTGAGAAAAATATGCTTAAAAACGTCAACACAAAGGTTGGTGAGCTATAGTTGAAGTATAACAGTATGTAAGGTAGGCCACGAGATTTCAGTGCTACAAAGAGCATTTCAAAACAGTATGATAAAGTATATGTTAACCGTGGGCACTTGGTAACTAACTTAACGTTTATACCCCCTGAAAGTACACTTGGCAAGTGCGTATATCTACGAAGTATTAAACACTCGTTAAATGCTAGCGCGACCAGCCCGAGTGGGGATGTCAAACCCTATGGATCCATATCTAAGATTCGCGTTCACCGGTTCAAAAAAAAATGACTAAACGTTACCGAGCTAAAGGGAATGTTTCTGCCGTTGTATAACCCACACATATATAAGTTTAAGTACTCGTGCCTAGTATGTAAAACATAAAATGCGCATGTATTCTCAGTTCCCAAAATAAGTTAAAGTAAAAAGGGAATGCTATAACTCACAATGATAAAGTAGCGGTAAAGTCGAGTCGGGAAATAAGCAAGTACGTAGGTCCGGAAAGTCCTCAACCTAAGTAAAATAGTACTAAGTCAGTAAATCGTCCGAATAGGTTTAAATGTATGTAAATTAGGTCTTAAGGGTCATCATCATCATCATCAAACAAAAGGTGTAAAGTAAGTTTTGTTCATGAAAAGAGTTTAAAACAAAGGCTGAGTTCGATCAGTCACAACAGCCTCTATACCTACTGAAATAAGGTGAGACCAGTGGCCATGGCTCCGTATATGAGTCCTTTAGTTGTGGTAAAAATCCCATAAGCAAACTCGTCTTTGTTTGACCGTGGAAATGGTCTAAGTGCGAGTAGGTCAGAATTTTCAGCACAACGTTAAAAGACATAGTGACGATCGGAGGGCCATAAATCCTAAACCGTAACTTGGATTAAGACGAGTCCTAAATGAAAAGTTATCTAATCGAACAGAGCTATCTGAAAATCATCTTTACAGTATCCAGGTCGTACGGGTCAGACACAGAAATAGTAAAACAGTAGGGTCAGTAGGTTCCGGTGGTTCTTGGTGCTCGATGCTTATCATGGTTCTCATCCTTGATTCATATAGCTTCAAGTGTACAACTCGTTGATGTGTTTGCATCATTTTCACCAAGGTTTGACCATCATAACCCAAGTGTAAGTCTAAGATATGAAGCACAACTCACTTAAGAGTTGTATGAAGTTTGATGAACCAAAGTTACATCAAGGTCTTAGATCTAACACATACATGAACTTTAAAACTAATATTAAGTTGCAACTTGAAAATAAACTTATAAAATCAAGATCTTAAGTTGTAGAACATAGTTCATAGTTAGATCTTGAAGATCCTACACCCAAAAGTATAGATCTAACATAAGTGTACCAAGTTATAATTAAAAAAGCTTACTTACATGTTCTTGAACTTTTAAAGTTAACTTTTAGTTCAAGATTAATGAGATCAAAGTTAACTAGTAACACTTGACCAATCTTAACCAACAAACATGAATTTAAAGTGCACAATATAAAGAAACAAGCTAAGTAAACAAGTAACTAGTTCATGGGTTGTTCATACTTTAAAGATTCAAACCAAAGTTTGATCTTTAAGAATGCAAACTTTAAGTTTACAAACATGACTTACAAGTAATGATTCTACAACCATGAACTTAAAATCTTTTAACATATTAAGTGTAGAACATAAACTAGAAAGTTTATGTTCTTGTGTGTTCTTGTAAATACAAGATAAATGAAGAACAAACTAACAAGTTTGGTTCTTGAAAACTAGTAAATAAACAACCAACAAGACAAGTAGCTAAACCACAACCAAGAACAAGTAATCAAAACAAGCCAATGATGATGATGTATAGGGTATATGTTACGGTTTTTGTGAAGAGAAAAGGAAGAACATAAAACTTTGTTACTTACAAAATGTAGAGAAAAGATGAGAGCAAATGTTGAGAGAAAAGTGAGAAGTAATTTGTGTGTGTGAGAAAGTGGATGAAACTAGTGAGTAAGTAAACAAATTTTGAAAGCCACAACACTCCCCAAGGAGTCCAAAACCGTCGGCCACAATAAGGGAAGGGAGGAAGAAAATTGTCCATAAGGTTCTTTCATGTTAAAGTCTTAAAAGGTGGTTACTAGGGTGCATGGTGTTGGAAGATGGTGCAAGTAAATGGTAACTAGATTCCATAAGTGGCATAATCCATCTAGTTAAATTTTAAGTAATACTTACATGAAAGACATGGGCTAATGAATCCATTTAAGATGTAGGGTGGGCTTATAAGCCCATTAACACTAATGAAGGCCCAAGTTCAAGTAACTAACAAGTAAATCCAATAAAAGCCCAAGTAATTAACTAGTAACCATAGTTAATTAAAATGATTAATAAATTAATCATGAATGTAAATAATACTCAAAAATATTATTCGTGTAAGTTTCGTGTGTCACAAAGACGTTTCGGGCATTTAAAGTCAAGTACGGGCAATCATGGTAACAAGTAAATGTAATTACATACATTCATTTAATCACAAGTATTAATAATAACAATTATTAATAAATAATGTTGGAAAATCCAAGGTCGTTACAGGTATAGTTATCGGGATCTGCAGCGTATGACACTGTCTGTTCATGTATCCAGTTAAGCTGATTTTGCTGCTCCGCTTGAGTGTACCACGTTCTATCATTCCCTACATCAATGTAATGTTGCATCTCCCTGTTACCTGTATCGTAGTGATCAATTACCTTTTGAGTGTTTCGATCATTATGGAGTCGCAAATCTGAAAATTGTCGCGCCATGTAAGCCTCCCAATCATTTCCCGGACCCGAACTACTTCCAACATTCGGCTATGGATCTGGCTGCGGTTGTGGTTGTGGTTATTGCGGTTGCCTGTTCTCGGGATCCACATACCTAGTTAGAAGGCCGTTCGACCCCCTCATCAAAATGTTTGCCCTTGTATAACTTTCTCTATCAAAGGCAATCATACGTTTCTCCTCTAACCCACTTGTATTGATACGAAAATGTTGGGCAATCCTGGTTACAAAATGGCCGCCCATAATTGGTGTAATCTTTTTCCTTTCTTCGAGAAGGAAAGTGAGAATCATTCGTGGAATATGAACATGGGTGTGATCCATTATCGCATGAATGTACCAGATATCTAAGTTGGTAACTTTTTCGCTACTGTCTTTTCGACAGTTTATGGTACTTGAAATGAATCTTTGGACGCATCAATGCTGGTAAGTACGTAGCTTGCTACAAGTCTGCTTGCTTGCACTATATGCGCTATTGCTCATGTCCACCCATGCTTCTGAATGATTAAAAGAAGAAACATAGACTATACATTGATTAAAGTAATTTTGCATCAATTGGTGTGGCAAACCTTCATAAATATCCAGTGCCTTTACAAATTGTAGCAGTGTTAATGTCCGGTCTTGCCCTCCAAGCCGAAATCTCATAAAGGTACCTGATGTTGGTGACGTGTAATCAACCCTAAGTGAACCAACGAATTCTTTGACTAAAAGTGGGTACACTCTTTCTTGAATTCTGAACAGGTTTTCCCGTGCATGTATTCGATGGCCTTGATACGATACTCGGAAAAGGTTATGAAAATTTTGATATTCACCGGCTTCTTCTAATGGTGTCCAATCGATATATTTCCCCGGATATACGTCTTTGTGTAGAAGTTCCTTCATCCGTTCATGATATTCCGGATGCCTCAAAACCGCGTTGATCCATGGATCCGGAGTGGTTAATCCACGGACATTTAATTGCTGGTTGTCAATATCCATTTCTTTTTCTTCAACAGCATTTTCTTCCTTACTTGTTTCCTAATCTATAATTGCCGGGCCTTTTTGCTTCTTTGATTTTGATGATGATGCTCTAGTCTACATAAAAATACAACAAAACCAAACAAACAAAACAACAAACCAAGTTGATTAGCGTTAAAGAAATTCAAAACATCTTTCATATAGCATAAGCCAAAACCATGTAGAACATGTTATATCGTACGCATTACACAAACTCTCATGTCAAACATGTACTAGTATGACTCATAATCTTTATCACTTCATAAGTTCAATCATATCTAGCATAATTAGTTTCACCAAAACAAGTATATGGAACCATTAGCATTCATCAATAAGCATGTCAAACAATATGCAATCAATGGTTTCATACATTTAGACACTAAAGTCGACTCAAGTATACAATTTCATCAAAGAGCCTAATCATACAATCCTTAACTTCCGCAAATAAAACTTTTCAATTCGAACAAACACTAAGTTAAGGCATATATGAGTTTAGCATAATCAATGAATTGCTTTAATTCCACTTAGAACACTTACTAGTCAACAAAAGTCAAAATCCCCAATTCAAGAACCCTAATTCTCAATTTATTCAAAATCATGTGTTTCAACAAGGGTTCAAGGCAAATTGCTAGTGTAAGCTAGTAATTAAACTTCAAAAGATCTCAATTTAATCAATTAATGGTCAAAAATTTCGAAACCCCCAAATTCATGAAGAACCCTAATTTGTAAAGTAAAATTTTAAAACAATTAATCATGAAATTCGAGCATGAATAAGGATTAGTAATAACAATACAAGCATATAATGACCAAAACATGAAGATTCAAACATCCCCACACGTAGAACAAGCTAAATCCGAATTTGAGAATGAAGAACACAAGAATCAAGAAGAAATGAAGATTAATCTTACCTTTCTCATGTTGATAGACGGATTAGATGCTCAAAGATGGGTTTAATCGGTTGATTTAGTGTTTGGAGATGGAATCCTTTAGAGAAAATGAGATGAAAGTCGGAGATGTAGGTGAAAAAATGAATAAAATTGATAAACTCCTGTATTTGTGCAAACAAAATAGGCAGACTCCAACAATCAGACACAGATGCGGCGCATCTGAAGCAGATGCGGCGTATCTGGCTCAGATGCGGCGCATCTGAAGCAGATGCGGCGCATCTGGTGGCCTAAAAGCGGCGCATGACCATTTCTCGGCGCATCTGAAACTGTCGGGATTTTTCTTGTCCTCAGATGCGCGCATCCAGCCTAGATACGGCGCATCTGGCCCTGTTGCACCAGTTTTTGATGTTTTTTCGCGTATTAAACATTGCGGAAGGTCCCTAAACAACTTGGTTTGTACTAAAACTCGAAAAATCACTTAAAAACAATCAATCCTAAGAAACGAGATGCACAAATGAGACTATGTACACGTTGTGAAGTTTATTAGTGAGTCGTTCACGCGACTCCTTCCCAAGCTAATTAGCTTTGGGGGAGAAAGTGATGTCATCTTGAACCGTGGTATTAACTCCATCAAAATAGAGTTTTAATCGATGACCATTCACTTTAAAAGTGTTCCCGTTTCCAAACAATTCAACATATCCCGATGGAAATGCTTGTTTCACCAAATAAGGTCCCGTCCATCGGGACTTCAACTTTCCGGGAGAAAATTTAAACCGTGAGTTAAAAACCAAAACCTTATCACCGGTTTTAAACTCTTTCACTTCTTTCAATCGGGCATCATGCCACCTTTTCGTTTTCTCCTTATACGAGCTAAAATTCTCATACGCTTCTAACCTCAACTCTTCCAAATCATGCATTTGCATGAATCGGTTTTCACCAGCCTTATCCATGTCTAAATTACAAAGCTTCAATGCCCACTATGCTCTATGTTCCACTTCAATCGGAAGATGTCAAGCTTTACCATATACAAGTCTAAATGGTGTGGTACCGATTGGTGTTTTAAATGCAGTCCTAAAGGCCCACAACGCATCATCTAACTTGCGTTGCCAAATCTTAGGGTTGTTATCAACCGTCTTCTCAAGTATACGTTTTAAGGCACGATTCGTGTTCTCCACTTGACCACTCGTTTGCGGGTGGTACGGAGTAGAGAAACGATGAGTTATGCCATACTTCTTCAACACCTTTTCAAGAAGGTTGTTGGTAAAATGTGTTCCTTGATCGGATATGAGCGCCTTTGGGATTCCAAAGCGTGAGAAGAGATTTTTTAAGAAGTTCACCACCACCCTAGCATCATTCGTAGGTAAAGCTTTCGCTTCAGCCCACTTAGATACATAGTCAATGGCTACTAGGATGTACTTGCACTTATGGGAACTTGAAAATGGTCTCATGAAATCGAATCCCCAAATATCAAAGATTTCACAAACTTGGATGCCGGTTTGAGGCATCTCATCCTTTTTTGTGATGTTACCCGTTCGTTGGCATGCATTAAAAGTCCGAACAAAATTATGAGCATCTTTAAAGATCGTGGGCCAATAAAAGCCCGAGTCAAGGATTTTTCTTGCGGTGTGGTTTGGTCCGAAATGACCGCCGATGGGCCCTTGATGGCAATGCTCAAGAATTTGTTGAGCCTCTTTTCCGTACACACAACGACAAATCATTTGATCCGCACCAACACGAAATAGGTCAGGGTGTTCCCAGAAATAGGACTTCAAATCCGCAAAGAATTTCTTCTTTTGTTGATAAGAAAATCCTTTTTAAAGAATGCCTGAAGCAAGATAGTTTGCAAAATGGGCAAACCATGGGATTTCAGATTCCTTGTCAACCCTCATTAGAGATTCGTTAGGAAATGTGTCCTTGATGATTGTATCATCGAGTTTATCTAATTCGGTGTTTTCAAGTCGGGATAAATGGTCGGCGGCTAGATTATTGGCTCCTTTCTTGTCACGTATCTCAATGTCAAACTCTTGAAGTAAAAGAACCCAACGAATGAGACGATGCTTTGCATCTAGTTTCGAGAATAAGTACCTAAGGGCCGAATGGTCCGTGTAAACAATGGTCTTGGACAACATCAAATATGACCGAAATTTATCAAACGTATAAACAACCGCTAGGAGCTCTTTTTCTGTGGTGGTATAATAAATTTGAGCTCCCGTTAGCGTTTTGCTCTCATAATAAATTGGACGAAAATGATTATTGGGTCGTTGTCCTAAGACAGCACCTAAGGCATAGTCGCTCGCGTCACACATTAACTCAAAAGGCATACTCCAATCCGGAGATACGATAATGGGAGCTTGTATGAGTTTTGACTTTAGAACGGATATTGCATTCTCGCAATTAGAATCAAAGTCAAATGGAGCATCCTTTTCAAGAAGTTTGGTCATTGGGCGGGCGATTTTAGAAAAATCTTTGATAAATCGTCTGTAGAATCCCACATGATCAAGAAAACTTCTAATGGCCTTGACATTCGTCGGTATAGGTAGCTTAGAGATAACTTCAATTTTAGCTTTATCTACCTCTATTCCCGCACGAGATATCTTGTGACCAAGTACAATGCCCTCCTTCACCATGAAGTGGCATTTTTCCCAAATTAGGACCAAGTTTGCTTTCTCACATCGGATAAGCATACGTTCAAGGTTAAAAAGACACGATTCAAAGGAGTCTCCAAACACGAAAAAGTCATCCATGAAGACTTCCATACAATCCTCTACCATATCATCAAAAATTGCCATCATGCACCTTTGAAAGGTTCCGGGTGCATTGCATAAACCAAATGGCATGCGGCGATAGACAAAGGTACCGAAAGGACAAGTGAATGTGGTCTTTTTTTGATCGTTGGGATCAATTGGAATTTGGAAGTAACCGGAGAAACCATCTAGAAAGCAATAGTATTCTTTCCTCGCTAATCGTTCAATCATTTGATCAATAAAAGGCAATGGGAAATGATCCTTTCTAGTGGCATCGTTGAGACGTCTGTATTCAATACAGACTCTCCAGCCGGTAACCATTCTAGTTGGAACGAGTTCGTCCTTTTCATTTACAATAACGGTTGTACCCCCCTTTTTGGGTACTACTTGTACTGGACTAACCCAAGAACTATCAGAGATGGGGTAGATTAACCCAGCGTCAAGAAGCTTGACTACCTCCTTTTTAACAACCTCTTTCATGTTGGGATTTAGCCTACGTTGTCTTTGTACTACTGGTTTGAAGTCATTCTCAAGGAGAATTTTATGTGTACAATAAGACGGGTTTATCCCTGGAATGTCGGTCGTTTTCCAGGCTATAGCCTTTTTATGGGTTTTCAAAACAGAGATTAACCTATCCTTCTCGTTACCAGAAAGATGTGAAGCAATAATTACCGGTAATTGAGATGTACCTTTGAGATAAGCATACTCCAAGTGTTTGGGTAGCTCCTTAAGCTCTAGTACGGGTGGTTCTTCTAAGGAATTCTTTATTCGGAATCTATCTTTATTTCTGATATCTTCAAATGATTCCTCTTCCTTGGGAATTTCTTCTTCTATGTTCTCATCATCCGTGACCACCTTCATCAACTCATCAAAATCCTCATCAATATTGAAATATTCACTTTCACTTACCGGGGTTAACCTCGAGGTATCAATTTCGAGTAGCTCCTGCAATTCATTCTCAACACAAAGGTCTATAACATCAATTTGAAAACAAGAGTCATCGGTGGAAGTGGGTCGTTTCATGGCTTTGTCAATGTGACAAATTATTCTCTCGTTTCCCACACCTAGACTTAATTGTTCTTTTTGGACATTAATGATAGCATCTGCGGTGTTGAGGAAAGGACATCCTAAAATGATAGGAACTTTTGTATCCTCTTGCATTTCTAGAATAACAAAGTCTACGGGAAAGATAAGTGAGCCAACTTTAACAAGAATATCCTCGGCTATACCTATGGGAGCATCAAATGATTGATTTGCTAATCGAATACCCATCCGGGTTTGTTTCAAGTCTCCTAAGTCAAGTTTCAAATATAATAAGTAAGGCATTAGGTTAACACTTGAACCTAGGTCGGCTAGTGCATCGTACACTACCGAATCACCCATCATACATGGTATGATAAAACTACCCGGATCTCCCAATTTTGGAGGTACATTTTGCTTTTTCAAGATGGCCGAACACTCCTCATGGAGGAATGTGGCAGAAACTTCGTGGTATTTACCCTTCGAGGATATGAGATCTTTCAAAAACTTCCCGTAATGGGGCATACCCTTAAGAACTTCCGCGAGTGGCATCTTAATGCTGATTTGCTTGATCATATCCGCAAATTTCTGATATTGGCTCGCGAGTCTGTCTTTCTTCAATGCTTTTGGGTATGGAATAGGTGCCTTGTACACCTTCGCTGGTGGTTCTTCACTTTTCTTCGATATGACCTCCGGTGGATCATCTTTCTCTTGTTCTTTTTCAACATGCTCATCTACATCAACAGGTACCTGCAAAACAGAAGGAGACAAAGGAACTTCCGGGGACTTAAGGGTCTCCGGGTTAGTGGTAAAACCACTTCTAGTAGTTATAGCATTTACATGCTCATTCCTTGTTTGATTGTTACTGGGTTTCACTTGAGTATTTGAGGGGAGAGCACCGGGTGGTCTCTCTGCTAGTAACTGTGAGATCCTTCCAACATCCCTTTCTAAATTCTGAATCGTAGCTTGTTGATTTCGAATTTGCTGAGTTTGAAGTTCCGTATTTTGCTCGTGCTTAACCATAAAATCTCTCAAAAGATCTTCTAAACCGGATTTCTTCTCGGGTTGTGGTTGTATAAGTGCTTGTGGTTGTGAATTATTTTGGTAATTTCGTGTAGGTTTATTACGATTGTTTAGGTGATTGTAACCCGGTGGTGCATTTCTTTGATTTTAATTTGGGAAATTCCGGTTATTTTGGTAACCTGAATTTCCTCCGTGGTAATTGTTGTTTGAACTTGAAGGTCCTCCTATTTGATAACTATTGACAGGAGGATATTTCCGGTTCATTGCTTCAACCGCCGGAAAGTCATCAAAATTCATTTCACCTTTACACAAGTAACCTAAAAAATTTGCTTGCTCTTCCATCGTTGTTTGGTCGCAATCTCTAGTGAGATGGGGACCTTGGCACAACTCACACCCTACCCTGATAGCGTGCATTTCTTTAGTTACCTTCTCAATTTGCCTTGCTTGATTTTCCAATTGAACCTTTAATGCAGTGATTTCATCGTTGCTTTCGACATTAGCAACCGTTGATGATCTAGAGAACTCCATCTCTTGATGCCAATTATGAGAATGTGCTGCTATATCGGCAATGATTGTGTGAGCTTCTTCGGGCATTTTTTTCATGATTGATCCTCCTACTGCAACATCAATATCCTTTCGAGTAGCCACATTGACTCCTTTATAGAATATTTGGACCTTTTGGAATGTATTCAACCCGTGTTGAGGACATACCCTAAGCATTTTATTGAATCGAGTCCAAGCTTCATAAAGAGTCTCATTAGGCTTTTGCTTGAAGTGATTTATATCACTTTGCAACTTCGTTGCTTTTGAAGCAGGGAAGAACTCAGACAAAAACTTGTCCATCATATCATTCCAGTCTTCGATATAACCTTCTGGTAATGAGTCTAGCCAATCTCTTGCATCATCCTTTAACGACCATGGAAAGATTTTTAAACATGTGACTTCATCGGTGACATCTTTGATTTTGAAAAGCTTGCAAATGCTTACAAACTTACAAAGATGCTCGTTAGCATCCTCATTTGGGGCTTCACCATATTGGCATGTATTAGTCACCATGTGGAGAAATTGACCCTTTATTTCAAAACCATCAGTCATCGTGGGTTGAATAATTGTGTGGCCTTGACCTGTTCTTGTTGCCTTCATTAATGCATCCATCGTTTAATTTGTAGCAGCCATCTCTTCCTCTTCTTTAATAACTGACTCTATGACTGGTTGAATAACTGGTTCAGAGTTAGAATCCAATGAAAGTGATTCTAAAACCTGAGCAAGAGATTCTACTTCTTGAGCTCTTAAGCGTTCATGAAGCTCTCTTTCAGGTTCAGGATATGAAGGAATTAAATTAGAGTTGGAAGAACGTAGATTCATGCACCAATACCTATCATGCAATCACAACACCACAAACAAACCAATTGCAAAAACACAAGCTTACAATAAAAAGTAACTTTTCTAAGAATTGAATTCCTACAAAAGGATCGAATAATTCAAAGTTTATTAAAATCTTTTAACAAAACCGCTTCCCCGGCAGCGGCGTCAAAAAGTTGATGTGTCAAGACGTAACCTTTAAAATGTAGACAATATGCTTAATAATTAACACATAATACAGGCAACTAAAACCCGGTCATGCAGTAACTAGCAAGTAAATTGACCAGTTCAATCCATAGAGAAAAGTTTGTTTTAAGAATTTTACAACGATTAATTATTCTAAAGGGGGGTTTGTGTTTGAAGTTGTATTTTCATTTAATGAAACAGTAAATAAATATAATGAATAACAAGAATGAGAAAGCGGTGTTTACTTCTATGCTTGATAAATGACAGGGATTGTTCTTTTATAATTAAAATCGTTATGTGATAGTTACAATAGAGCAGTTTATATCAATTTCACAATTTCTATAAACTTAAGAACTATGTTTAATCAACAAGATTCTTTCTTGGTTAAATTCACATAAAACCTAGTTTACTAAGATCACTCTAAGTAAACTACACGATTGTAAAACCTAAATATCATTCAATTACCATCCTACACTCACATGTAGATGTCTAAATCACTAGGTGTTGAAGTACAAGTTATAACCAATGATAAACTCACATAAATCAAGTCACAACTCATATAATTGAACTAGGATATAAAGATGGTTACAACAATGGATTTCTCGAAAGAACATGATGATTTAGATTGATTTAACTAACTAGACCCAACCCGGTTAAACTCACGTAAAACCTAAACTACAACAATTACTTGAGGTAATTTCATGACTATGTTGCTTTGGAACTTATTCAATTACCGAATTAAACATATAACAAAATCACTTAAGTTTATGCATCTAATCGTCTAGATTACTAGGTGTATTGAAGTATAGATTGTTTTCCTAGTTAACTCACATTAATAGGTTTGCAATCTATATAATTGAAGTAATGAACTAAGCAAGCATAACAATGGTTCTTACGGTTGAACTAGATAATTTAATCAATCAAACATATATATAACTAGCATAACATCAAAGTATAGAACAATCCCAAGCCATAAATCTTACATTGAAGCAAACACACAAGGCTTTTAGCCAAACATAATCATAGTAGAACTAATGAAACAGTAAATACAATTCGAATTCATGTTTAAAAGATATAGAACAATAATACCAATTGCGATGAATAACCCTAGCTTAATCTTGATGTTGAAAGAGTGGAGATTGCCTTGTAGCCTTCCTTGAGCCTTGAAAATCGTACTAGAACTGCGGGAGAATGTAATAATGAAGGTGTATGAAGTATGTAACCATAGGCTCCATTAAATAGGCTCAAAAGTTAGGTATTTTGGCCCGAAAGTGACCAGATGCGCCGCATCTCTTTGGGATGCGCCGCATCTCTTTACGTTCAGTAGGTTCCAGCTCGATTCTGCACTCAGAACTGTCGGCAGGGGATCACATGCGCCGCATCTGGCACAGATGCGCCACATCTGGCTTGGATGCGCCGCATCTGGTGCTGTTTGGTCCAGAAATCCTAATGCTCCGCATCTGAAACTGTCGGGAGTTATTTGGTGCAGAGATGCGCCGCATCTAAGAGAGATGCGCCGCATTTGGACCTGTTTCAGTGGTTTCGGGCTGTTTTAAGCGTTCAATCTTCGTTTTAACTTTGTTTTCGCTGTTGGTCTTCATTTATTCAATCACAATGGACTTTTACAAATATTCATGAATTACAATACATAAATACAATAATTACATACAAATGGAACAACTTTGGATCGAAATAACGGCAATAAACATGTATGATTTTGGTGTTATCACTCGCTGCCTAAAACCTAAACCCTAAATCTAAACCTTTGTAACAACCCAACCCGTTAACCAACCAATAACGCGAAATAAAAAAAAATTTGCTGGAACAGCATATGGCGCGGCGCGCCAAACTTGCCTGTCCAAAAAGTCATGAAATGTGAAAATGTTTGACCACTTCCCGATGTATTTAGACAAGACTCTTTTCACAACCTATTCATATATGAAAAACTAACACGTTCCATTCATAAAATAAGTTTTACGAAGACTGGGCCCACATCGGCCGTTTTACGACTTTCGTACGAAAATACAAGTTTTCAACCACATGATTTGTAATACAAAATAAAGGCTGAGCATGGCGATTGGGGATACGCTACCCAATCCTAATCAATCCAAAAGCAAGCCTTCTAAAGCAACTACGCAAGTCCACTAGTCCCCGCTTACCCGAGCCTCCGCATCCATGCAATCTATGAAAAAGTCAACAACGAGAGGGTAAGCTAACGCTTAGTAAATGCAATACTTATACATATACATATGTAATTTACCTACACGCATCCACTTACAATACCATGCAAACAAAATGCATAAACGAGCTTGCAACACCAAACATACGACTAGCAACAACGTTAGTATATAAATCGCCACAATAATATACTAAATCACAATAATGCATAAATATAACAAACCGTTCCCCGCTATGGCACTACCGACTTGTAGACGACCATTAACGTCGAGTCTCACTCGTATGATGTCACCGACTTGTGACTCATCGTAAGGTGTCACCGACTTGTGAATCACCATGTGGCATCACCAACTCGTGAAGCCCCACCTAGTGTCACCGACTTGTGAACACTAAGAAATGTCACCGACTTGTGACTCATCATAAGGTGTCACCGACTTGTGAATTACCATCTAGTGTCACCGACTCGTGAACACTATGAAGTGTCACCGACTTGTGAATCACTTCCCCAACTTATGGTATCACCGACTTGTGAACCATCAACCAATTACCAAAGGGGTCACCGCCTCGTGAACCACCATGAGGTGTCACCGACTTGTGAGGCACCTAACGAGACACTACCAACCCGTAGTTCTCTTCACTCTTAACCTCAATAAGTCACCATCTTGTGACATAACGCCCAATACTCACGATGTGGCACCAAAGGCCCACATCGCGTACGAGTAAATAAACCACATACATACATGTATAAATATTCCACTCACCTTGTCGCCTTGAAGAAATGCCACCGAATAATCCGCAACACACCGATGGAATGTACCTATTCCATTATCACAAACACAACAACACAATTAGGGTGGATTTACAAATCAACCCAAATTGACAACTAGTGCAATTTCGACCCAAATGCACTTCCAAGCACAAACCGTGCCCAAACTAACCAATAATCACTAACACAAGTGAGAATGGTCCTAATACGCCAATTAGACCCAATCATAGGTGTTAAACACCTATCTTGCCCAAAATGGCACTTAAACACTAATTTGACCCATAAGAAGTCAATATCACGCCATTAGCAAGTTTTGACACCAAAACATATTTAACTCGGTTCTATGCTTCAACTTAATCCATTTTAAGTTTATAAACCTTATTAAATCAGCAATTGAGTCATAATCATCAACAAACCCTAATTTTGACTCTAGTCAAAATTAGTCAACCATAAGAACCCTAATGGTTTCCAAAACACCAATAATCACTAACACTAGTGATTATACACCATTTACAAGTCTTAAACATGGTTAAATCATTAACCAACCCTAAACCCACCAACATCAACAATAACTAGTTACAATTACCCATTTCACCTCCTAAATGGGTTTTATAACTAACTAGTTCAAAACCCTAAACTTGAATATCAAATTACAAAGATGAAGTTCGGAGTTTGAACTTACCAATACCGCCAAAATGATGCCGTTGACGAGTAGAACAACTTTAATACCCGAGGTTTGACCCGAAACACCCTTCTTCTTCTCCAATTGGAGCTCTCTCTCTCTCTCTAAAACTCTCCTCTCACTCTAGGGTTTGAAGATGAGAGTGTTTGATGAGTGAAAATGAGCTCCAATGGAGTTCTAGATCAGTTTTGGTGACCCTAAACCGACCCTAAATGAAAATACCAAAGTACCCCTCATTTAAGCCTTTTAAAAAGGCTGAAAATCGCATCAGACGGGTTCGGCGCGCCGCGCCGAAAGGTGGAGCGCAGCTCCAACCTACAGGTCAGTTTTCAGAAACTTGTTTTGGCCATAACTTTTTGACCGTAGCTCCGTTTTCGATGAATCAAATATCGTTGAAAACGTAATAAGATTTCCTTTCCAATGGTAAGGCTTTAAAACATCAACACAAACTTTATTTGGGATTGAAAAGATACGTACACACCTTGCCACTTCAGACAACGTCCAGTTTCCTTCGGCGTTCGAGCAAGCAACACGTACACTTCATACACGCATCGTACACCATAAATACATTATGTACAATAAATATTTGGGTCTTACAACTCTCCCCCACTTAAACTCGATCACGTCCTCGTGATCTTCTCCACTTAACCAATCCGAAACTACTCAACGACCCTCAATCCTAAGTTCCAATCCGAACTTTCCTAGACAATTCTTCCCAATGAATCACCTTTAACAACTAAAATCGTCACCCGCGATTTATCAAAACCACCATTCGAGCCCTAAAACCTGCTCTTTTCCCCATATCGGGAAAAACTCAACCAATCTCGTACCGAGATATCAATTCCTTAGCGTACCTTTACCGAGGACAACGCTAAAAGTGACCAAGTTTCAACCTAAAGTCAACGATCCGAACGTTGAAGATCGAACCACATGAATCCTTACGGATTGCACTTACCACTAAACATCCTTTGTAGTGCGCAATACTACCAATACGCCACTATCCTAACATCATAAGCAACGGCTAAAACCAAAAGCGCCCAAAATGACTATGGCTACGCTAAACCTAAGGTGTACAAAATCGACTATTGTCACACCCGTAACAACATGTGAGCGAAACACGGCTATCGCCTCACTAATCCCACGACGTGGTCCTCACGACCCCACTCTCAGTGTATAAAACCACCAATAGATCACACATCCAACAATCATGAAGACTGGACGAAAACTACACACATCAAAGATAGTCAACATCCGTGACTCTTCTTGCACACATACTTGGTCAACGTAAACGCCTCTCGAACGGCATACCATTTCTACACTAACCATTATGGAGAACAAAACAAGTAACCCTCTAATCACCTCATGGTTACACCCGACTTGGTTAAGCCTCCACACCAAAACAATTAACCCAAACTCGTTAGTCAAACACACTTGGTCAACCCGCCTCGATCAACACCTATCACCTAATTGATTAACCCGACTTGGTTAAGTCAAACTTACTTGGTCAACCCGACTCGGTCAACACCTAACATCTAATTGATTAACCCGACTCGGTTAGTCAAACTCGCTTGGTTAACCCGCCTCGGTCAAACCTCTAACGACAAATGATTAACCCAACTTGGTTAGTCAAACGCATTCGGTCAATACCTAACATCAAATTGATTAACCCGACTCGGTTAGTCAAATACCCTAGGTCAACCCGACTCGGTCAATGCCTATCATCTAATTGATTAACCCGACCCGGTTAGTCAAACTCACTTGGTTAACCCGCCTCGGTCAACACCTAACATCTAATTGATTTACCCGACTCGGTTAGTCAAACTCGCTTGGTTAACCCGCCTCGGTCAACACCTAACATCAAATTGATTAACCCGACTCGGTTAGTCAAATACCCTAGGTCAACCCGACTCGGTCAATGCCTATCATCTAATTGATTAACCCGACCCGGTTAGTCAAACTCACTTGGTTAACCCGCCTCGGTCAACACCTAACATCTAATTGATTTACCCGACTCGGTTAGTCAAACTCGCTTGGTTAACCCGCCTCGGTCAACACCTAACATCAAATTGATTAACCCGACTCGGTTAGTCAAATACCCTAGGTCAACCCGACTCGGTCAATGCCTATCATCTAATTGATTAACCCGACCCGATTAGTCAAACTGCAATGGACTAACTCGACCTAGCTAGTCACTACATCACACTAGAATACCTTCGTTCGAGAGTATAAACTCCCCCACCTAGAACTCCGTTCTGTAAACACATCGTCGAAATAATAGCATCCCATGGAATGGCCACTCATCAACATACACTACCAATATCCTCATTGGTCATAGTCCTCGAATTCTCACGAATTCGTCTCCAACAATAGCTCCCTACGATAAACACATGCTCACTCTCACGGAAAGAGTGACCACTAATCCGACAACTAATGCGCCAATCGCATTATCATAACTCCTAAAAGAAAGACGAGGTTCACCAGTCTTGCATCTCTTAATACGCACGTCAACAAACCTTGCTCCAACCTTGAGCATACGAAGGATTTCGGATTATCCTTTGCTACTTCAACCGAAGCACTTACCGAACCGTACGGGTATTACTCTAGCAATCATCGAGTTGCTATCGCTTGTAACTTTCACACCGCCACTCAAACACCTAAGGGTTTTCTTGCCGGTACCCTATTCCCAATGTAACTGTAACACCATCTGAGTCAAATACCACGCTAGTAGGTATGAAAGAGGCACCTAACGTTGCGTCCCGTAGACTCCATTACCAACATTTATCTAGATCAAACACTTGATCTCAGGGGTTTCATCCACCCGACGAACCTCATGGATCATCAACTTCAACACGAAAGCGAACACGCTCTAACATCCGAATACTACTACAATCGCCTAACATACGTGTAACTCTAGCATTAAACTCAGCGTCGTTCGTCTCGATCCCATTTCCTGTCGCCATTCTAAGGAATGCAAAGCGATTTGATCACGAACGTATAAAGCACACACACAATACCACCCCATCTTGCTAAACACTCGTCGTACATCACTTGCTAGACACGATTTGCACCCGTAATAAGGTTTGCAAGTCCTTATTACGCATACACGTCGTATCGACTCGTTAGTACAACGACCGCCTCTCTTGATGATATATGCAACCGCAAACACAAACAAAACATAACACAAGAATCATTATCACAGCACAATAGCATATTAATAATATCCGCATTACTAATATAAATGTTAGTCAACCTATAAACAAGGCACTAACTAAACCTATTCCGACCCGTAATCCTACAAGTCCCGCAAAAAATTTAGCACACACAAAAGTCTAAGTCTAGGCACCTATCTCAAGTCACCTAAATCCCTTAGACCATGCTCTGATACCACTTGTAACAACCCAACCCGTTAACCAACCAATAACGCGAAATAAATTTTTTTTTTGCTGGAACAGCATATGGCGCGGCGCGCCAAACTTGCCTGTCCAAAAAGTCATGAAATGCGAAAATGTTTGACCACTTCCCGATGTATTTAGACAAGACTCTTTTCACAACCTATTCATATATGAAAAACTAACACGTTCCATTCATAAAATAAGTTTTACGAAGACTGGGCCCACATCGGCCGTTTTACGACTTTCGTACGAAAATACAAGTTTTCAACCACATGATTTGTAATACAAAATAAAGGCCGAGCATGGCGATTGGGGATACGCTACCCAATCCTAATCAATCCAAAAGCAAGCCTTCTAAATCAACTACGCAAGTCCACTAGTCCCCGCTTACCCGAGCCTCCGCATCCATGCAATCTATGAAAAAGTCAACAACGAGAGGGTAAGCTAACGCTTAGTGAATGCAATACTTATACATATACATATGTAATTTACCTACACGCATCCACTTACAATACCATGCAAACAAAATGCATAAACGAGCTTGCAACACCAAACATACGACTAGCAACAACGTTAGTATATAAATCGCCACAATAATATACTAAATCACAATAATGCATAAATATAACAAACCGTTCCCCGCTATGGCACTACCGACTTGTAGACGACCATTAACGTCGAGTCTCACTCGTATGATGTCACCGACTTGTGACTCATCGTAAGGTGTCACCGACTTGTGAATCACCATGTGGCATCACCAACTTGTGAAGCCCCACCTAGTGTCACCGACTTGTGAACACTAAGAAATGTCACCGACTTGTGACTCATCATAAGGTGTCACCGACTTGTGAATCACCATCTAGTGTCACCGACTCGTGAACACTACGAAGTGTCACCGACTTGTGAATCACTTCCTCAACTTATGGTATCACCGACTTGTGAACCATCAACCAATTACCAAAGGGGTCACCGCCTCGTGAACCACCATGAGGTGTCACCGACTTGTGAGGCACCTAACGAGACACTACCAACCCGTAGTTCTCTTCACCCTTAACCTCAATAAGTCACCATCTTGTGACATAACGCCCAATACTCACGATTTGGCACCAAAGGCCCACATCGCGTACGAGTAAATAAACCACATACATACATGTATAAATATTCCACTCACCTTGTCGCCTTGAAGAAATGCCACCGAATAATCCGCAACACACCGATGGAATGTACCTATTCCATTATCACAAACACAACAACACAATTAGGGTGGATTTACAAATCAACCCAAATTGACAACTAGTGCAATTTCGACCCAAATGCACTTCCAAGCACAAACCGTGCCCAAACTAACCAATAATCACTAACACAAGTGAGAATGGTCCTAATACGCCAATTAGACCCAATCATAGGTGTTAAACACCTATCTTGCCCAAAATGGCACTTAAACACTAATTTGACCCATAAGAAGTCAATATCACGCCATTAGCAAGTTTTGACACCAAAACATATTTAACTCGGTTCTATGCTTCAACTTAATCCATTTTAAGTTTATAAACCTTATTAAATCAGCAATTGAGTCATAATCATCAACAAACCCTAATTTTGACTCTAGTCAAAATTAGTCAACCATAAGAACCCTAATGGTTTCCAAAACACCAATAATCACTAACACTAGTGATTATACACCATTTACAAGTCTTAAACATGGTTAAATCATTAACCAACCCTAAACCCACCAACATCAACAATAACTAGTTACAATTACCCATTTCACCTCCTAAATGGGTTTTATAACTAACTAGTTCAAAACCCTAAACTTGAATATCAAAATACAAAGATGAAGTTCGGAGTTTGAACTTACCAATACCGCCAAAATGATGCCGTTGACGAGTAGAACAACTTTAATACCCGAGGTTTGACCCGAAACACCCTTCTTCTTCTCCAATTGGAGCTCTCTCTCTCTCTCTCTAAAACTCTCCTCTCACTCTAGGGTTTGAAGATGAGAGTGTTTGATGAGTGAAAATGAGCTCCAATGGAGTTCTAGATCAGTTTTGGTGACCCTAAACCGACCCTAAATGAAAAGACCAAAGTACCCCTCATTTAAGCCTTTTAAAAAGGCTGAAAATCGCATCAGACGGGTTCGGCGCGCCGCGCCGAAAGGTGGAGCGCCGCTCCAACCTACAGGTCAGTTTTCAGAAACTTGTTTTGGCCATAACTTTTTGACCGTAGCTCCGTTTTCGATGAATCAAATATCGTTGGAAACGTAATAAGATTTCCTTTCCAACGGTAAGGCTTTAAAACATCAACACAAACTTTATTTGGGGTTGAAAAGATACGTACACACCTTGCCACTTCAGACAACGTCCAGTTTCCTTCGGCGTTCGAGCAAGCAACACGTACACTTCATACACGCATCGTACACCATAAATACATTATGTACAATAAATATTTGGGTCTTACAACCTTAAACATACTAAACCCTAAACTCTAAACCCTAAACAATAAACCCTAAACCCTAAAACCTAAACCCTATACCCTAAACCCTAATCCATAAATTCTAAATTCTAAACCCTAAACCCTAACCTATAAACCCTAAACACTAAACCTTAAACCTTATACATTAAACTCTAAACCCTAAACCCTATATCTAAACCCTATATCTAAACCCTAAACCCTAAACCAACCAAAAACACCAACCCTTTACCCTACACACTAAACCCCAAACCCTAAACTCTAAACTCTAAACCCTATTCCCCAAATTCTAAACCTTAAATTCTAAAATCTAAACCCTAAACCCTATACACTAAACCCTAAACCTTAAACATACTAAACATTTAACTCTAAACCCTAAACAATAAACCCTAAACCCTAAAACCTAAACCCTATACCCTAAACCCTAAACCATAAATTCTAAAATATAAACCCTAAACCCTAACCTGTAAACCATAAACCCTAAACACTAAACCTTAAACCCTATACACTAAACTCTAAACCTTAAACCATATATCTAAAACCTAAACCCTAGACCAACCCAAAACCCTAAACCACCAACCCTTTACCCTACACACTAAACTCTAAACCCTAAACTCTAAACCCTATACCCTAAACCCTATACCCTAAACCTTAAATTCTAAAAACTAAACCCTAAACCATAAACTCTAAACCCTAAACCCAAAACCCTATATACTAAACCATAAACCCGAAACCCTAAATCCTATACACTAAACCTTAAACCCTATATCTATACTCTAAACCATAAATTGTAAAAACTAAACCCTAATCCCTCAACCCTATACTCTAAACCCTAAGCCATAAATTCTAAAATCTAAACGTTAAACGTTAAAGTCTAAACCATAAACCCTAAACCCTATACACTAAACTCTAAACCCTAAACCCTATATATAAACCCTAAACCCTAAATCAACCCTAAACCACCAACCCTTAACCCTACACACTAAACCCTAAACTCTAAACCCTATTCCCTAAACCCAAAACCCAAAACCATAAATTCTAAAATCTAAACCCTAAACTCTAAAACCTAAACCCTATACACTAAACCTTATACACTAAACCCTAAACCCTAAACCCTATATCTAAACCCTAAACACTAAACCTTAAACCATAAACCATAAAATCCTAAACCTTAAACCCTAAACCCTATACCATAAATTCTAAAAACTAAACCCTAAACTCTAAAGCATAAACTCTAAACCCTAAACCCTTAACCCCAACCCCTAATCACTAAACTGTAAACCCTATACACTAATCCCTAAACCCTAAAGCATAAATTCTAAAATCTTAACCCTAAACCCCAAATCTTAAACTGTAAACCATAAACCATAAATCCTAAATAGCAATTCCTAAACCTTAAACCATTAACTCTCAACGTTAATCATTTTTATCCATTATGCATATATTAGTGGTCAAAATGAATTTAGTTTGTACTATAAGTATATATAATTAGAGATGTACATAAAATATTCAAAGGATATTTAACCATAGAACATTTACATCTCTGTCAAATATGTCTCAAGACTTTCTTATAAACAACATTCTTGGTGGTATTTGAATCATTCCCATTATCGTCCAATATGATTGGTTTTAATCCGTTTTTTGTAGTCAAATACGCATGTCTGCAATGATTGTTTATTCATTTTATTGAAAGAAGTAAATACATATTGATTAATTTTCATAATATGATGTATATGATACATGACAAATGTAATGTGTCATTATTATTTTTTATTTTTTGTTGTCATCACGATGTAGGATGGAAAGTATGGTGTAGGAAAATGTTCTGGCTTGAACAATTCGGATTGAGAAAAATGTATTCGGTCATATGAAACACAACACCGGGTTGAATGTGTTAATGTGGGTAAAAAGTCAAATTTAAAAGGTGTTGATTTAGGAAAATATTCAAAAATTTTTATTTAAAGACCCGCGAATTCGCGGGTATCTTTTAAGGAGTTGATATAAGGACGATGTTGGATAATGATAGTTGCGATGTAATAGTAATGAACGACAAATAAATAGTAAACTACCTATATCAATTGTATATGAAAACCTTAGTAACATTTACAATACAAAAACTCTTCATTATTGCTATTATTTGAATTGAAAAATAATGTAATCAAAATATTAAAATTATTAGTATCGTAAAGCACCAATGAATTTTATCACTTTTTGACATATAGTTACAGAAAGTACATCCTTTAAAAGCACTAATGACTTTTAACCAACCAGTAAAAATCAAACATATAACCAATAATTTGTGTTGTCACCAAAACATGCCAATTTCAGATATATTTATGGTAAGATGTCAATTTTTCATGAAATAATAGTATAATGGATAGGTAATTATTAACCAACCAGTAAAAATCTCCTTGGCGATCATGAATTTGGATCTTAAAGTCGCCCGTTAACTCTATCAGGCCACACTCCCCAAGTAGAGCAAAAACCACAATCCCTTTCGTTGAAGCTCGAATCCAAAAAACTTCAGGCTGAAAATATTGGGCACAATTCTTATGAGCTTAAGAAGCAGTTTTCTTGGGTAGATCTAGGGAAAAAATGCATATATGATACCATAAGATTCTTTGTTTTTGGATGCTTGCTTGTTGTAAACAAGATTCCTATAATGAAATTAATGTATGTATAGTAATTAAAACATTTCTTGGCTGAATTCATAGAAAATTATCAAGAGATGTTATATTGCACAAACATCATATATGAAAGTAAAAATGTTATATTACCATTACGATCAGAGATGGTAATCGAAGGTCTGACCCAATAAGGGCGTTCATGTAGCCGGAATCCCCTCAGCATTCACCTGAAATAAAACTTCAGCAACTATTACAGAGAAGTGGAAAAATTCGACACGTTTTACTGTTTCAATACACACCTAGGCAGTCGGGAAGAAGTGCAAAATGTTATGCGAGATCGGTTAGTTAATGAATGATCATTAATTGGACTATCCATAAGGTGAAATATACTTATGCTACCAGGAACGCATTCGACCCTACATGGTACAATCATCTGTAATTGGACCAGCCGTCTAGTTTTCCTCCATTGTGTATCCATACAACACTTTGGGCAGCTACCGTATTCCAAATTATCTAAGGTGATCACCCCATAATATTATATAAGATCTATTTTGAACTGTTCTTAAACTATTATATATGGCTATGCTTATTATTTGTTTAAATATTTTAGAACCATTTCATCCATAATTGCACCATTTCTTACGTACCTCCCATCATGTCTTGGAAGCTTATTTTATGCCTCTATCAAATTTGCAGCTTGATATCGAGGAAGCCATTATAGAGGAAGGTTGCCAAAGATAAAGAAAATATTAGTACATCACTAATATCAATTAGCTAATCCAAAAAGCAATTTGATTCAATCGATTGGGTAATTGAAAGATTTCATGGATTCATTCGCAACTCACATTCATATGATCAGTAGAAGATATAATTCGAAAAACATACTGACCAGATTCATTCAAAAATAGCTCCTTATGATTCGAACATCTTTGCCCCGATCGATCGAATCAGAAGCATAATATTTTCGATTATGAAGTTTCAATATCTCCCATATCGCCAATGACTTGGATTCAGATGGAGAAAGAGATGTTGGGAATTACGGTCTCACTAATTCCCACCACCCAGCCCAACAGGAGAAAAACCACCGACCCCCAAAGAGAGAAATACACTGTATCACAAATTGTTACAATGATATAGACGACTCTCTTAAGCCAACTACACTCTCCAAAATATTTAACTAATACAACTTTCAAACAAGGGTAAGAAAGAAAGAAATAATCAAATACTTAAAGTGTATTGATTGGTACAATTTCGAAGTGAGGCTTAACACTCTTTTTATAACCAAGTCACCCCCTCTCAAGTTCTTCCTCCCACCTATGTGGGATAACATCCATTTTACCAATATAGCTAGCAACCATATCCATCTTCTAAGCAAAACTATATCCAACAAATCTCCACATTTTGGATAGAAGAAGATAACCATGCTTCCACATTGCAAGGATAACCGACGTAGATGCTTCCTTGACGACAACTTCAAGATCCTCATCTTCATGCCGCTGACATTATCTCTAACCCAAGAAATAAAATTTGCATCTTCATCGAATATTGTCAATACCCGACAATCATTTCATAACAGACAATCATAACTCTTAACAGAATTATCATACTCCACCATAAAGAGTATAGCACTTAGAATATCGCATTCCAAGCATTTCAACTCGGCACATGTTGTTGAACAACCAGCTAAAACTTTATGGTGCAACTTCCCTGTTTGGCTTTCCCGAAAGTCCCATCAGCTAAAACATCAGTTTCCACCACACAACCTGCATCAACGCCAAACCAATGCCCATGTGTAATTGTGGAACCGCTAACGAACATCCCTTTCCACGGTGGCGCAGACACACCATGAGGATGACGTGACTTCAGAGGAATTCGTCACTCTCCGTAACAACGGAGATAATGTTAGCGTCTTTGGAGCCATTTGCCGGATTAGCTCCACCTGGACAATTAACCCTTACATGCCCAGTCTTCCCGCACCTCCAGCATACTAGATTCTTCCCAGAGTTTATCTTTCGCCTATCCGAACACAACACTATCGTATCTCCTGATGACGAGACCCCGTTACCTTTCAGTATTTTCTTATCGGATAGGAGCTTGCTAGTAACGTCTTCAAATTTTAAAGTTTCTTTCCCATACATCAAAATAGGTTTCATGTGCTCATAGGACGATGATAAAGATAATATCAACCTCAAAGCTTTATCTTCATCATCCACTTTAACTCCAATAGCCTCCAGTTCCGAAACAATACCGTTAAGAATACTTAGATGAACTGAAATCTTTGAACCCCCATCCATACGCAGAGTATGAAATTGTTCTTTAAGACACAACCAATTTGAGATGCCCTTGCCCTGGTATAACTGCTCTAGTTTAACCCAAAGCTCCTTTACCGTTGATAACCCGTGCACATTTGCAAGCACGTTCTTTATAAGACATAAACGAATCGTACTTGCTGCCCTCAAATCCATATCATCCCATTCTTCTTCATCAAACTTACTGCTAGAATCACTGCCGGAAACAAAGGTGGGTTTACCTTTCAATGCCTTGTGTAACCCGGACTGAATCAACACATCCTTGACTTGAACCTGCCATAAGCCAAAATTGATCCTCCCATCAAATTTCTCTACATCAAACCTCATTGGACTGAACTTCGACATCGTATCTGTATCCTATAAACAACACTTTCTCTGATTTTGCTCACGTTTCGACTGGCCGACAGATGTAGTGGAGTGGCGCACAGGATCCGTTAAATTGAAAAATCCAACACCCGGTCCACTACAAATTCTAGACACCACTTACCCCGAATCAAAAAAATATTGTCAAACCAAATACCCTATACGATCAATAGAACTCGTTTCTGATGTGGACGATCCACTCCCGTGGCAACCACAGAGCATACTCCGACTCCTATAACCGAGACCCTCCGTCAAACCTGACGCTCTGATACCAGTTGTTGGGAAATTACGGTCTCACTAATTCCCACCATCCAGCCCAACAATAATAGTAAAGAAATAAGAACAATACACAACACAAGATTTAACGTGAAAACTCCAAAACAGGAGAAAAATCACCGGCCCCCAAAGGGAGAAATACACTATATCACAAATTGTTACAATGATATAGATGACTCTCTTAAGCCAACTACACTCTTCAAAATATTTAACTAATACAACTTTCAAACAAGGGTAAGAAAGAAAGAAATAATCAAATACTTAAAGTGTATTGATTAGTGCAATTTGGAAGTGAAGCTTAACACTCCTTTTATAACCAAGTCACCCCCTCCCAAGTTCTTCCTCCCACCTATGTGGGATAACATCCATTTTACCAATATAGCTAGCAACCATATCCATCTTCTAACCAAAACTATAACCAACAAGAGAAACCTTAGTTAGTTGCTTATGATAAGGACAATCCGTAAATTAGAAACTTCGACCAAACCCCTGTATGTATGATTCAAAAAACAAAAATTATCAAATGAAAAACTTGATCTCCAAACAAATGACATGACCAGTGGAATAAAAACACCTATAATTCTAAAAAACTTCAAACTCGCAATGACATACCCAGAAATAATCAAATAGCAAGTACACCTAAAAGCAATTATAATCGTCTGAGTGCCGTGGTAAAATCAATTATTAGTTAATAAATCAATTACAATGTTCGGGCTAAAGTAGTAGTGCGCAGCTGGTGTCGCCTTTAACTGAATTTTTCCTTCAACTAATGTGTACCGATGGTTGTGTAGATGTTGAAGAAGCAGGAGCTAACTGCTATGTCAAAGTGCTTTCATTCCACAATATGAATCCAAAATGGTGATTGCTGCAAGTTATTAATTGTGTATGAATGTGCAGTATATAAAATACACATGTATGATGAAGCTATATATAAAGTTCTTAAATACCAAACTTCATGATCATGTATTTTGAAGCTCCTCATGGTATCTGAATAGTATTAATGGTTATTAGTATATAACAACAAATTGACACTTACTTCAGGTTGACAATCTCGATAATTCGGTTAATTTTCGAATCACCGAAACTCTTCAAGTTCCCGAAATTCTGGACGCATCCTATATAGTCTGTCACGATAAAGAAGCCAATATTAATAAATACAATTTTTAAAAAGTTTATAACATTTTTGTGTGCGGTACCTGTGACTATGTGAGTATGGAAGTCTTGTTATCTGCTCGAGCATACACCTGATTTTAAAAAGCAAACTGAAAATAGTGATCTGGAAAACTTTAGGCTCGGGCATACACCTGATCATGATTTTTTGGTTGATCTTAAACGTTCTTCGTACCAAAACGTTGCACCACACTGAACACATATCTGTTTGCAGTCACCTATATCACGGTAAACTGATGATACACCGATTATAACATGTATGAATCAATCAAATAATACCCAAGAAAATTAACAGATTATAATCCAAACAACATAATCAAAATAACATATAATCGGAACGGATAACATCCAAATAACATCATCTGTGAAATCAAAAATCTCTGCTAAGCATAAAAAGGGAAAAAATGAATTGTCCACAAAACACTACATTAGTCTCTAAAATTAATTTCTAAAAAAACAAACATCCCAAGTTTCCAACTTTTTTCAATAATTAGCTTCTAATTCAACATACATACACACCATAACACTATTAATCATTAACGTGTGTTATAACACATAAATGTAACAGGCCATTTCCGATTAAAAGAAATTGCGTGATCATATTACTTATACTTGTAGCTAATCTTTCTAAAAGGGTGTTTGGCAGATGGCATACAAACATAATAATTCGAGCTAGCAAATACGGATTAAATAATAAGATAATTACGAAACATCGTCAACTTATGATAATACTCAATCCCCTTCTCCCATAACAAATCCGTCATGCCCCTGTTCAATATGAGATTATGAGATGAACAGTCAAAAGAATGATATGTAAGTGAAGTTCACTAACTTAGAGGCTCAGACATTCACTCCACACATTTACACAAATGAACATATAATTCCATGACTTCATGTTTCTACTAACATTAGATTCAAAATGATTAGCATAATAGTATGCATCAACTCTATTGAATTCAATAACCTCGAAAGCTTATCAAGTTCCCTCTGACTTCATATCATATAAAAGAAATATTATATATCATACCTCAATATTTAACATAAGCAAAAGAAGAGTTCCCATTTTTGTATTCCTATTCAAGAGTGAACCAAATTCATATTTTTTCAAATCAATTTACAGCTCCAAAAAAATATTTATATTAAGTATAATACGTCGAACCGAATTCAATATAAAAGAAATATTTTTTCAAAATTAGGTTTTTCTTCTTCATCCCGAAATTAGGCTAACATCGGAAATCGTAAACAAAGAAATTATTCTTTCAGTTTCATTGATGTTGAATCTGTAGTGTTTCTTCCAAGTGATTATTATACTACAAAAAAGAACAAAAAAAAAATTATTTACCATTCAAACACTCTCCCTTTGCGGATAACTTCCATCGTTTCAAGCACGATTATTCAGTGTTGCGAAGATTAGTATCTACAAACCCTAATAAAATCAATTTAAGTGAAAAGGAAACGGACTTATTACAGATTTCAGTAAGAATTGTGGAGAAAAAGGATTTGGGTAGAATTTGGGATTGGGAGAGGAAGTTAGGGTTTTAATTTTGTGAGTGTTGGATGAATGTAACGTTCGTTCATTGACCCATTCTTTCTTATTTTTCACTCCGTGTGTTCTAGGAGTAACGGTATTTTAAGGATGGAATACATATAAAATTGATTTATTAGCTAATATTTTTAGTAGATGATAATGATTGTTGGATTAAGGGGTATTGTAATGTAATTTTCTAATTTAACGGTAATTAAGGGGATTTTGAAAATATTTATTACCTAATCGAGACTCTCTTTTAATGTATATAGTGATAGTGATATAGTGATAGTGATAGTGATGTTCAAATTATATATAAAGCATACTTTTGTTTAATTAACTAGTCCGGATCGGCCCGCGCGTTGTGACGGGGGCTTTCGGGCTGCGTATTCATATTTAACGTAGCGTTGTCTATTTACAGAGGGTAACACGGCCTATGTGTTAAGCGCCGTTTTAGATGTCGTTGTGTTAAGCGTTTTTTAAAAAGTATCTGTTTCGAACGTAGTTAGCTTTGTTTTGTTCAGTAAATTTTTTCGAGTGTAATGGTGCTGTCAGAAAATTTTAACTCGCGACGAGTAGAAAGATACGGGTTGTCGTTGTGTTAAGCGTTTTTTAAAAAGTGTCCTTTTCGATCGTGGTTAGTTTCGTATTGTTCATAAAATTAGTTCGAGTCTAACGCTGTCGTCGAAAAAATTTAACTCGTGGCGAGC
Source organism: Rutidosis leptorrhynchoides (assembly GCF_046630445.1). Classification (NCBI taxonomy): domain Eukaryota; kingdom Viridiplantae; phylum Streptophyta; class Magnoliopsida; order Asterales; family Asteraceae; genus Rutidosis; species Rutidosis leptorrhynchoides. Next base: position 225,481,305 of record NC_092336.1, read on the forward strand.
GGGAAGATACGGGTTGTCGTTGTGTTTAGCTTTTTTTTAAAAATAGGCCATTTCGCGTATAGTTAGTCTCGTTGGGTTCGTAAGATTTTGTGTAGTTGAATGGTGGTCTTGAAAAAATTTAACTCGCACCGAGCGAGAAGATATGACCCGTTATAAATTCGGGTGTAATTAGTTTTTATTTTATTTTAATAAAATTATTATATATTTACACTTTTAACCTCTGAAAAAGTGTAAACTTAAGGGGTTATTGTGTAAATATAACCGAAGTTTAGGGCCGTTTGTAATGTGAACACAAACTCAAAACTAAAATTCAATATAACTAAAACTATAAACATTTCCACCACATTTAGGATATAAGGGTTAATTAATTACGAATACAAAGTATAAATATTCTTATTTTGGTATCACATTTCCTTATATAATTTTAGTTTATTATTATTAGAAGAGCGTTCTGTCACAATCCAACAATTTTATGGCCCAACCCACTAAGTTTATGGCCCAATATGTGAAAATCAAAGAAGGCCCAAGAACCTCATGGAAGTTCACTAGAACTTTCCCATGAGTTCTTCCATGGAATGGTATAGAATGTCCATGGAAATATCTAGATACATGAAGCTTCTAGTTCTTAGATCTTAGCCATCCATTGTATTTAATCCTAGCCATCCATTTTGTGATATGAGTAGTATAAATAGGGGTGGCCTCATTTGGCACACCACACCTCAAATCTCAAACATTCTCTCTTGTAAAGCATTCTCAAGCAATATAAGTATTTTCTTCAATTCCACTTGTTCTATAATATTTTCTCTTTTGGTTACTTGAATCGTTATAAGGTCCGAGAAAGGCTGACTTAGTAGAGACTAAGTGCCGCACGTGAGCTTATCGAGATAAGTCCGTGACATTTGGTATCAGAGCAAGGTCGATTCAAGGAGATGGCAACCGAGACCGAGAAGAATGTGAGCGCAACAAGTGGTGTGATGGGTGATGAGACTCGTGGTCGGGTAGAGACTCGCCAAGGAGCCAAGAAGAACCGAGGTACGTCCAAAGACTTTGTCGCAAACTTGGATAAGAGGATCATGGATGTAGAGACATCCATGGACGACGTGAAAGCAAAGGTCGAAGACGTCCACCAACGTTTGGATGGTTTGGACGGGGACTTTGACGAACTGAAAGATGATTGCAAGAGTGCAATCAACGTGCTAGACGTTGATATGCGACGTGAGATCCATGACTTAAGGGGTATGCTCATGGGTGAGATTACGAAGTTGCGAGGCGAAATGGAGGGGGAGGTCTCCACTATTCACCAACGCCTCGTGGATTTACAAACCAACATGAACTCTTGTTTGAGATTCATGGCTAGTGGGGGTAGCAACACTGGATGCAATGATCCGAAGGTGGACGTTCCCAAGCCGTCACCGTTCGTGGGGAAGCGGGAAGCCCGAGCGGTTGATGATTTTATATGGGAGATGGAACAATACTTGGAGGGAGTCAACATAGTGGATGATGCAATGAAGATCAAGACGGCAACCCGTTACCTGAAGGATACCGCAGCGTTATGGTGGCGTCGTCGATATGGAGATATCGAGAAAGGTACGGTTACTATTGATACTTGGGATGATTTCTTTACTGAACTTAAGAATCAATTCTACCCCAAGAATGCTCAAAAGGATGCGATGAGTCGTCTACGTAAATTACATCATTTCGGGACGATTCGGGAGTATATTAAAGAATTCACGAACCTTAGCCTGGAGGTCCCAGATATTCCCGATGATATTCTCCTCTTCTATTTTCTCGATGGTTTGCAACCTTGGGCTAAAACGGAGTTGGAGAGACGAGGAGTCCAAGACCTTGCCACCGCAATTGCTCAAGCGGAGGCACTAGTCGACCATGCTAATAGGAAAGATTCGTTCAAGTCAAAAGATAAGAAGGTGAGCCATGAGAAAGGTGGGGGAGATAAGCCCGCCCAATCAAGGAATAATAATACACGTAAGCCACCAACCGGGAATAACAAGAGCATAAAAACTTCTTACAAGAATGATGGATGTTTCATATGCGATGGACCTCATAGAGCCCGAGATTGTCCGAAGAAAGCTAGCCTTCATGCTATGGAAGCTCAAAAGGCGGGTTGTCAGGATGAGGAGCGGTGCATAGGATCAATGCATATCCTCAACGCAATCAAGGCCAAGACGGAGATACCCAAGGTAGTGGCTAAAGGACTCCAATTCGTAGATATTAACATTTGTGGAGATCGGGTACGAGCTTTGGTGGATACGGGAGCAACTCATAACTTTATCTCCACCGATGAAGCCAAAAGGCTAGGACTTAAGGAAACAAAAGAGAGTGGCATGATGAAGACGGTGAACACGAGTGCCAGACCGATTAGTGGGGTGGCTAAAGACGTATATGTGAAGATTGGAGAATGGGAAGGAATGATTGATCTCTCAGTCGTGCCTATGGACGACTTCAAGTTAGTACTTGGGATGGAGTTCCTAGATAAGGTACGCGGTTTCCCTATGCCGTTTGCTAATTCACTGTGTATCTTGGATGGTGAGAAGACTTGTATGGTGTCAACCGAACGTGGAAGCAAGAGTGCATCCAAGTCACTTTCGGCCATGCAATTCAAGAAGGGGTACAACAAGAATGAGACATGCTATTTAGCGGTAGCAAAGCAAGAGACGATCGAAGATAAGGGAAAACTAGAGGTACCCAAGGAAATTGAGAAGGTCCTCGATGAGTTCAAGGATGTCATGCCCAAGGAGTTACCAAAGAAGTTACCACCTAGGAGGGAGGTTGACCATGCGATCGAGTTGGAGCCGGGATCAAAACCACCTTCCAAAGCCCCATACCGAATGCCACCACCCGAGTTGGAGGAGTTGCGAAGACAACTCAAGGAGTTGCTGGATGCGGGATACATCCGACCGTCAAAATCCCCGTATGGTGCTCCGGTGCTATTTCAAAAAAAGAAGGATGGGTCATTGCGGATGTGTATAGATTACCGGGCACTCAACAAGGTAACTATCAAGAACAAATACCCAATCCCACTTATTGCTGATTTGTTCGATCAACTTGGGAAGGCGAGATACTTATCCAAGTTAGACTTGAGATCGGGATATTATCAAGTCCGAATTGCCGAAGGAGATGAGGCTAAGACCACATGCGTGACGAGGTATGGCGCTTATGAATTTCTAGTCATGCCCTTTGGTTTAACCAATGCCCCTGCCACATTTTGTACTTTGATGAACAAATTATTCCACCCGTTCCTCGACAAGTTTGTCGTGGTGTACTTGGATGACATAGTCGTGTATAGCGACACCATGGAAGATCATGTGAGGCACTTGAAACAAGTATTTCAAGTACTAAGGGACAACGAGTTGTATGTGAAGCTAGAGAAATGTTCATTCGGATTAGAGGAGGTGGATTTTCTTGGACATAGAATTAAAAATGGGAAGTTACTCATGGATGGGGCTAAGGTCAAGGCAATTCAAGAGTGGGAGGCACCAACGAAGGTGACTGATTTACGATCTTTCCTTGGTTTAGTAAACTACTATCGTCGTTTTATCAAGGGATACTCGGCGAAAGCAGCTCCATTGACAGAATTGTTAAAGAAGAATAAAGCTTGGTTGTGGGATGAGAAATGTCAAGCAGCATTCGAGGAGTTAAAAGGAGCTGTCATGGAAGAACCGGTGTTGAGACTTCCGGATGTGACCATTCCGTTCGAGTTACACACAGACGCATCGGACTTTGCTATTGGAGGAGTTCTAATGCAAGAAGGTCACCCAATCGCGTTCGAAAGTCGAAAACTTAACGAGGCGGAAAGGAAGTACACTGTGCAAGAGAAAGAGATGACAGCGATTATTCATTGTTTGAGGACATGGAGGCATTATCTTTTGGGATCAAGGTTCGTGATCAAGACGGATAATGTGGCAACGAGTTATTTTCAAACCCAAAAGAAGTTGAGTCCCAAACAAGCTCGTTGGCAAGACTTCTTAGCCGAATTTGACTATGTGTTGGAGTATAAGCCTGGGAAAGCCAATGTGGTAGCTGATGCCCTAAGTCGTAAGGCGGAGTTTGCAGCGATCACAAAACCACAATTCTTCCTTCAAGATCGTATAAAGGAGGGATTAGAGCATGATTCTATAGCCAAAAACCTTGTTGGATTGGCTCGAGATGGGAAAACGCGAAGGTTTTGGCTCAAGGGTGATCTATTATTCACCAAAGGAGACCGGTTATATGTGCCTAGGTGGGGTGATCTTAGACGGACAATCTTGAAGGAGTGTCATGATTCAAAGTGGGCTGGTCATCCAGGTATCAAGAGGACACTGGCATTAGTAGAAGGCACTTATTATTGGCCAAGGATGGAAGACGACGTAGAGACGTACGTGCGGACATGCCTAATATGCCAACAAGACAAGATAGAGCAACGCCAACCAGGAGGACTATTACAGCCGCTACCTACACCGAAAGGACCATGGGAGAGTGTTTCCATGGACTTCATTACTTGCTTACCCAAGTCGGAAGGGTGTGGGAGTATTATAGTCGTGGTAGACCGGTTTTCTAAGTATGGTACCTTCATAGCCGCATCATCCGAAGTTACCGCGGATGAAACCGCAAAACTATTTTTCAAGAATGTGGTGAAGTATTGGGGGATACCACATGTGATAGTAAGTGATCGAGATCCGAGGTTCACAGGGCGTTTTTGGACAGAGTTGTTCAAGATCATGGGGACGGACAAACAGAAAGGGTGAATGCACTATTGGAGCTCTATCTTCGACACTATGTAAGTGCAAATCAACATGATTGGGCTAAGCTCCTTGATATTGCTCAGTTCTCTTATAACATGCAAAGGAGTGAGTCCACGGGGAAGAGTCCTTTTGAGTTGGTGACAGGACGCCAACCTTTGACCCCAAATGCTTTGGCGCTTCATATGATGGAAGCAGCCCAGCCGCTTATAGAACGATGAAGGAGTGGCACGAACAAGCCGACTTGGCCCGAGCATCACTAGATAAGGCGGCCAAGAAAATGAAGAAATGGGCGGATGAGAAAAGGCGACATGTTGAGTTCAAAGTTGGGGACCAAGTGATGGTGAAGCTTTTACCTCAACAATTCAAAACATTTAGGAAAGTGCACAAAGGATTGATCCGGAGATATGAAGGCCCATTCCCAGTAATTGGACGTGTTGGGAACGTATCTTATCGAGTCCAACTACCGCCCAAGTTAAAGATTCATCCAGTCTTCCACGTAAGTTTTCTAAAACCTTATCATGGGGACGAGGAAGAACCAGAACGAGGAGTTTCCAAACGAGCACCAATGGCAGTTGCGACTTCGTTTGATCGTGAGGTGGAAGATATCTTGTTACATCGAACGGTACGAAGACGAGGTGTGCCGAGCTATAGAGAATACCTAGTTAAGTGGCGTAACTTACCCGATAGTGAAGCAAGCTGGGAGGCCGAAGACCTATTGTGGCAGTTCACAGACAAAATCAAGAAGTATCACGAGGATCACACGACGAGGACGTCGTGAGCTTAGGTGGGGGAGAATGTCACAATCCAACAATTTTATGGCCCAACCCACTAAGTTTATGGCCCAATATGTGAAAATCAAAGAAGGCCCAAGAACCTCATGGAAGTTCACTAGAACTTTCCCATGAGTTCTTCCATGGAATGGTATAGAATGTCCATGGAAATATCTAGATACATGAAGCTTCTAGTTCTTAGATCTTAGCCATCCATTGTATTTAATCCTAGCCATCCATTTTGTGATATGAGTAGTATAAATAGGGGTGGCCTCATTTGGCACACCACACCTCAAATCTCAAACATTCTCTCTTGTAAAGCATTCTCAAGCAATATAAGTATTTTCTTCAATTCCACTTGTTCTATAATATTTTCTCTTTTGGTTACTTGAATCGTTATAAGGTCCGAGAAAGGCTGACTTAGTAGAGACTAAGTGCCGCACGTGAGCTTATCGAGATAAGTCCGTGACAGTTCGAATAAAAACATTCTCATTTTAAAGTTGTGTGAGAATAATTCTGGACCATTCATTAATATTAAAATAATTCATTAATATAAATTGCTTTTAAACTTATTAAAAGGGAGAAAGGGTGTCTTTGGCAATTCGCTGCCCATCATCTCGGTCAAACCACAAACCGTTCTCATCATCTCACCCTCATTTTCTTCTATTTATGTTTTGATTCCACTTCTTTGTAGTTTTAAATTAAATTTCAAGGAAATACGTCTTTTCCATGGGATCACCTAAATAACGAAACTGAATTTGTGTATATCAATTGATGCATCTTTGGGGATGCAAAAGTTCTCAACCAATCATTTCATTATACATTTTATTAATGAGGATGCAAAAGTTTTTAAAGTCATATATAACAAAATAAGGATGCATCACTTACATGATATTTAAGAATAATGAGATGGATCAGGATTTAAAGAAAAACAAAAATTGAATTTATTGATATAATTGCTTGATTAAAGCATGAAATATAGAATAAGTTACTTCCATTAAAAAGCTCGTTGGGTTATAAAAACTGTACAAGAATTCAACTAGTTTTAGGGAAGAAGTTTGACTAGTTTTAAGATTGAGAAATTCTCCATTTTACCCTTTTTCCTATTTATAAAGTACTCAAATTTGTGTGGCTAGAAACTGTTCTCACCAATTATTAAAATAAGAACGTTCTCACTGGAACGCTACCCATTATTATTAATGACAGATTTGAGTTATAAATATGAAATTAAATTATATTTATTATGCTTAAATATAACTCTTAGAATTACGTTTATCATTTTCGTTATATTTATATATACTAGGATTTAATTTTGGGAAGCAATTAATATTAGTTGAACTAGATTTGCAGCTGTTCAAAATTTAAAATTAAAAACTCGATTTTTTTTTTTTGAACGGCGATCTTTTGGCATCAGTAGATCATTTATTTCAACGACCCTCATCATTTGCACGTATCACACACGTTCGGGCGGAAACCCGAACCCGATCGACGGTACCCGGGAACATATCCATTCGAGCAGTGGTCCGGGTAGAGGTTCGTGAACGAGTCCGGTAAAACCTCCCTATAGAGTCAATATATACCACCATTATTGGTGTTCAATTGGTTTAAAGAAAATCATGTCATCACTAAGGATCGAACACATGATCTCTCCATATCCCATGATACAAAGTACATGGGGAGAACCGTTGAGCTATGCTAATTGCAAATTTGTTTGGATTTCATCGTTTTAATATGAAACATGAATGCATGGATTACCAAACTAGGATTAGGAGTATACTTATAATGGGAAATAATACCAACGAGACTTCTCATTCTATCCCTGTTGCGTCTAATGCTCAATCCTCCTCTTTATCAAAACCACCTGGTTTTATTGGACAACGTTTCTTCTCACCAAAGTTTTCTAATGGTGTCCCCGTTCTCTCTCTGGTATCTTCTAGTATCGCAAATACTCATCACAAGCCTCAATCTGAAAATGTTTTGGTTGAGCAAATTGACAATTTGATGGCGGTTGGTTTGTCTCTTGGATACGATATGAATGGATGTCAAGCGGATCTCAAGAATATGCTTGCTAGAATGGGTGTAAATAAACCTGTTTAATGCATATTCTATCTATTAATATTGGTGGAGGGGCGAGCTTCAAGAATAAGCAGTCTTGGATTCGAAAATTGTGTAACGAGTATAATATTGCTGTTTTAGGTATTCAAGAAACGAAGTTAGCCCAATTGGATTTGTTTATTGTGAAGTCGTTCTGGGGCAATAATTCTTTTGATGTTGCTAGTTCGAGTGCTCGTGGCAAATCGGGGGGTCTCCTTACTATTTGGGATCCGTCCAGTTTTTGTAAAACCCGTATTATTTCTTTTAACAATGTTCTTATAGTGGAAGGTCACAGGAACAATTCCTCTAATCGTTGCTTCATTGTTAACGTTTATGCTCCGCAAGATAGGTCCAATAAACTTCGGCTTATTACAAATAATCTAGGTGACTACTTTATTTTTGGAGATTTTAATGCGGTTAGGGGTACTCACGAGAGACAAGGCTCCGGTTTTTGCTCACTTTCATCTCATGATTTCAATAGCTTTATAAAGGACCTACCGTTGGGAGGTCGAGCTTTTACGAGATCTAATAAGGCGTGCGATAGTCGTGTTAAACTCGATCGTTTTCTGCTATCTAACAGTGTCATTGATTCATGCCCGGATTTAATTGGTCGTGTGCTTCCTAATTTGTGGTCGGATCACTTCCCGATCATCATATTTCAAGATAAATGAATGCACAAATAAAAACCCTTTTACTGTTTTCAAGTCCAAGCTTAAGTTTGTTAAATCACAACTTAAGTCTTGGTACTCTTCTTATTTGGCCAGCCGTGGTAATGAAAGAAAAAAGTTACTTGATTCTATATATATTATTGATGCGAATCTGATTAATGGTGGGGACTGTATTTCCCTTTCTCGACAACGCTCCTGTATTCTTAAAGATCTTGCATTATTGAATAAAAGAGACAGCATGAATGCAGCCCAGAAAAATAAAAAACTTTGGAATGTGTTCGGGGATGAAAACTCCGCTTTTTTCACTTGTCTATCAACCGAAAGAGAAAGAAACTTGCTCTCACGGGTGTTCTATCAAATGGGGTGTGGGTATCCTCGCCTGATCTTGTGAAAAACACTTTTTTCGAATTCTTCAAGGATAAATTTTCGAAGGTTAATACGGTCAAGATTGTTAGACCGAGCCCTCATATTCACACTCTTTCTGCCGAACTGGCAGTGGGTTTAGAAGAGCCATTCTCTTAAGTGGAAATTAAGAATGCGGTATGGGGTTGTGGTGATGATAAAGCTCCCGGTCCCGATGGGTTTTCCTTCCGTTTCATTAAGCATTTTTTGGAGCTGGTCAAGACGGATATTTTCGATTTTGTTAATAATTTTCACGCATCCGGTTTCATTCCCAAGGGTTGTTACTCTTCATTCTTTACATTGATCCCTAAGGTTGATAACCCTTTGTTTGTCAAGGACTTCCGGCCTATTAGCCTTATCGGGATTTAATATAAGATCTTATCGAAATTGCTTGCTAATCGTCTGGCTAGTGTTATCGATCATGTTATAAGCAAGGAACAATCCGCTTTCATCAAAGGCAGACAAATTTTAGACGGACCGCTAATGATTAATGAAATTATAGATTGGTGTAAACGGAATAAAAAGAGAGCAATGTTACTAAAAGTGGACTTTGAAAAAGCTTTTGACTCGATTAGTTGGGATTTCCTTACTTCTATGCTTTCTCAGTTGGGTTTTGGCCAAAGATGGATACATTGGATCAAAGGTTGTCTTAATTCGTCATTTGCTTCGGTTTTGGTGAATGGTTGCCCTTCTAAGGAGTTTAAAATCGGGTGTGGCCTTCGACAAGGAGACCCCTATCTCATTTTCTCTTTATAATTTGTATGGAGGGCTTTCATGTTGCTTTATTGGATGCCATGGATCATAACTTATTCAAAGGTCTTTCGGTTGGTACTGCTAGTAATATTGTCCATATATCTCATTGCTTCTATGCAGACGAGGCTCTCTTCATAGGAGAATGGAGTGATGTGAACGTTAAAAACCTTATCACCATTTTGAATTGCTTCTATCTGGTTTCAGGACTACAATTAAATGTTCACAAATCAAATCTTCTTGGGATTGGTATTAACACTATAGAACTCAACAGACTTGCGACTGTTTTTGGGTGTCAACATGCTACACTGACTTTTGCTTACCTCGATATTCCAATTGGTGCTAATATGAGGCTCATTGATAATTGGAATCCTATCATTAGAAAGGTGGAAAAACGTGTTGCTACTTGAAAAATGAATCTCCTTTCATTTGGTGGCCGCTTGACTTTAATTAAATATGTTCTAGGGTCTCTTGGAACTTATTACCTTTCCATTTTCAAAGTTCCAAAGGGTGTTCTCAAAATCTTAGAATCGTTTCATGCTAACTTCTTGTGGGGAGGTTCTGAGGAGGAGCGTAAAATTCATTGGATCAAATGGGATGATATTCTTAAAAGTAAAGAGAAAGGAGGTCTTGAGGTCGTTAGCTTCGATTCTCTTAATAAAGCTCTTCTCTACAAATGGCGGTGGAGATATCTTTCATGTAAGGATTGGCCATGGGTTTCTGTTATCAAAGCTATTCATGGTCCTCAAAGGGATGGCATGTTCCCGGTTGTTAATCGTGTAGCAAGTGGATCGTGGGCCTATATCAATCGAGCGTTGGTTAACATGCACGAACATCTCACACACATTGGTGATCTTTTTTCTCTTAAGATTGGTAATGGAAAAGACACCCTCTTTTGGTTTGATAATTGGTTAAACGGGTCTTTTCCTCGGGTTATGTTTCCTCGTCTTTTTGCTCTCGAATTGGATAAACATTGCACAATTTTTGATAGGCGTAATAATGTGTGTTGGAGTTGGTTGTGGCGTAGAGATCTCAGATCCGGGGCTGAAACGCAGCAGCTAGTTGATATGCTTGCTGTTATCGATCACGTTGTATTCTCATATTTGAATGATAAATGGGCCTGCTCAAGTATGACGAATGGTGCCTACCCAGTCTCTGGTTTTCGTAAAGTCATTGATCAAACTACCATGGGTCGTTTTCCTACTAATTGGTGTAAGATCGTTCCTCCTAAAATTAATTTTTTCATATGGCGTGCTCGTCTTAATAGATTACACGGTAAATGTAGTTTGTTAGACAAAGGCGTTGTTTTACAAAGTGTGTTATGTACTTCATGTTTGTCTCACGCTGAAGATCTATCTCACGTGCTGTTTGAATGCAATATACCCTCTCAAGTTTGGGCTCATATTGCTACTTGGATTGACTGTGATATTCCCAAATGGCAATCTGTTGAGGGAAATTGTTCAAAATACATTTTTTTTAAGGCTTCAAACAAAATACACTTTTTAAAAAAAATTGTCTTTTTACACCATTCGGTAGACGGAATTTCTTTCTACCACCTTTATCTGTCGTCTACTACCATTTTTACAAAGTAGTAGACAGTAACAACAAGGTAGTAGACAGTGAGAACAAAGCAGTAGACAGCCAATTACAAGGTAGCTGACCGTCTACTACCTTGTTGTTATTGTCTACTACCTTGTTGTAGGTGTCGACACCAATAATACATATCAGTCGACACCTACAACAAGGTAGTAGACAGTAACAACAAGGCAGTAGACGGTCAGCTACCTTGTAATTGGCTGTCTACTGCTTTGTTCTCACTGTCTACTACATTGTTGTTACTGTCTACTACTTTGTAAAAATGGTAGTAGACGACAGATAAAGGAAGTAGACAGAAATCCCATCTACCGAATGGTGTAAAAAGACAATTTTTTAAAAAAAAAATGTATTTTGTTTGAAGCCTTAAAAAGTGTATTTTCATCAATTTACCATCTGTTGAGGAACTTTGGAATTGGATTATGGTTCCTACTCACACTCCTTTGACTATTCTCATTTTGGAAGCTATTTGCTATGGCACTCTCTGGCCACTTTGGATATATAGAAATGGGCAAATCTTTGACCCATCAAAATTTAAAAAATGTCATATTGTAGATTTTATCGTGTTATCCTCTTTTGATTGGCTTTCGCCTCGATATAAGAAAGTCAATCTTAATTGGAATGTTTGGATTCTTAATCCTTTATTGTCTTTGTAATTTTCTAGCTTCTTGCTAGTTTAAAAAAAAATTCAGCTGTTAAAAAAAAGGATTATAATATACTTATTATTAAATAACGAGTTTTAAGGTATTGTTGTATATATTACTCCGTATTAAGATTTACTTTTATAAATGTATTTTTTTTCTTAATAAGCAAGAAATTAAGCTTGATGTTATTTGAAATTGGGTAGTTGCCGGTGCAATACTTAGGGATGCCGACAGGCTCGTTCTGTTTGCACAATCGTGACTATAAACCTTTAGGTGAAATGGTGAAAAACCAAATCAACGATTGGAAGAACAAATTTTTATCGTTTGCTGGAAGGGTTCAACTCATATCTTCTGTTCTTGAGTCGATGCAAATCTATTTGTATTCGGTTTTTGTCATCGAGGATTCCACTGTGAAAGATACAGAAAAGTTGATGAGGGATATTTTGTGATGTCAAGGCGAGATGAAAGGAGGAAACGCGAAAGTCAAATGGGATTATGTGTCTTCCTAAGAACGAGGGTGGGCTTGGGATTAAGCGTCTTAAGTAATGGAATGTTGCTCTGTTATCCTCTCAGGTTTGACGATTGTTATCCCATAAACAATTTTATGGGTAAAATAGGTGCACACTTATCGCTTGGCTAATTGATACTTTTGGGAGGTTATGATGTCTTGCGATGTTAGTTGGAGCTGGCGAAAAATGCTTAATATTCGAGACATCATTCATGCTCACATGTTTCATTAAATCAGCAATGACACAATTACTAATGCTTGGTTTGATTGATGGAATACCCAATGAGTTGTTATTGATATTGTGTCTAGGCACAATATTGTTCGAGAAGGATATAACTTGAACGGAAATGTATGCGATATTGTGCATGATAACAACTGGACATGGCCAATTTCTTGGTATAATGAGTATAGCTCAACTCGTAATTTTATTACTCTTGTGCTAACTAGTGACCAATATATTGTGCAATTAAAGGATCTTGAAGGTAACTGATGTGATAAAATCGACCTTTAAATTTTTCAACTAAACTAGCCAAATAAATATTATCACACTACGGGCAACTGGTCCCGGTCGTGCAGCAATAGATACTGGCAAGTCAAGTTCGTTCCACAGGGAGAAGCGTATTCAAGAATTTAATGACAATTAATTATACTTTTAAGTGGGTTTTTATTGGTTTTTGGTTTTGGATTTTAAATAACTAAAACAATAATAATAATGGATTAAGAATTTAATATTATAACATAGAATTTCAATTTAAATAAAATTAACTAAAATTACCAACTAATAAAAGTTACCGGATTTAAATTAATAAAAGGTGAATTAATGTAGTATTTACTATTATAAATATTATGACTTGAAATAAATTAATATTAGTGTTAAAGTAATTAATTAAAAATAAAATTTAAATAAAAATCGAAACAGTACTGGTTTAAAGTGTACGCGTTTCGCGTGTATGTATACGCATTCCGCGTATGTGTTGGGACTACGCATTTCGCGTGAGGTTATACACGATCCGCGTAAGCTATAAACGATGTGACAAAACAGTAGTGTTCAAACTGAAGGAGATTAAGTTGTTTTTTTATTTTTAATAATAATAATATGTAAAAATAATAATAATAATAATTTACAATATATAATTGGGAGTGTTTACTTAAATGTTTCACCTCTAGATCTATGGATTATTTTAAATTTAAGTCCTATTAAAATGTTTTAGTATACAACTTTATATTTTCTTTCGAATATATAAAGTTTCAACTAACTAAATTAAATCTAATTTTCATTTGATCTTATTTAGATAGTTTACTATTCCTCAAGTATTTAAATTGAGACCTAACCTAGTTTTGACTTTCGCCAAAACTCAAATTATAACGGTTTCCCTTTTTACAATTTTTCACTATTATATAACTAATGATATTACCCAAACCACCGAACCTTATTTCTAAATTAGTGTCAATAAATTATCCATAAGTTCGTCTAAATCAATTGTAGTGTTGAAGCTTAATTTATATCAATAGAAATAACCTTAGCTATTTATATCTAACAAATTAAGTGATAAGGATTAAATATCTAATCATATAACAATGGTTCTTTTAGCTAGGCTCAATGTTAAAAATACTTAAGTTACATTTTAATATTTACGAATGATAACAATCCATTTCACTAGGGCTCTACATCTAAGCAAATACTATGGGAATTTACTAACTAATCATGATAATGATACGGGAGTAAAAATAATAATACATAAACATAAACATAATAATAAGTAACAATGACAATAATAAAAATGAAAGTAACAAACTTACAAAAGGTCTTCAATATAATGATTACAAATGGTAGAAAATGGAAATGAAAGCACCCGTACACACGAACAATACATCCTTAATATTGAAACTATCCTAAATCTTGAACTTGAAAATTAATACGGAATTTAAAATAATTGATACGGAGTAAAATAGAAAATAATGACAGTGAAGTTTACATTTATTTGTGAGTGTGATGTTATGTTCTGACTCCTCTCTCTGCACTCTATTTCTCTGTGCATGTTTTTTCTCTGCACTAATACTCCATATTATATTTATTTGAGAGTTGAAGTAGTAGGTGGAGAATATCAATGCCTTTCTTTGCTGTAAAGACTGAAAAAGATGGATTAATATACAAAAAGTAGCCGTCCCATGTGCTTTTAATCTATATCTGGTCGTAAATCTACGCGTTTCGCATAGATAGGTACGCGTTTCACGTAAGGTATCTTCATGAAAGTTGTAGATTTTTGAGTTACGGGCGTCTGGACACCTGATTCGCCTTTTTTCGAGTCCGTTTGATTTAGTTATGATTTTTTTCGTGCAGGCGCGCAGATTTCGTGATTTCGATCATTTTAACTTATAGTCTTGATGCGCGATGTTGTAGTCTTTTGTTGCTCATTAGAAATCTTCATTTTATCTTCATTTTGATCTTTATATCATTGAAAATCCATAATAACACTTCATTCGATGCTTTGGACATTTTAACCAATTACAAACCGAAAACTACTCGAATAAACATAAAAATCATAACATTTTGGATTGATACTGTGACGAAGTATATGTATATTTATAACAATATCAAATTACCCCACACTTGAACGTTGCTTGTCCTCAAGCAATAACAGTTTTTAATAGACTTGGGATACTACATAATTTTCCATATCAGTCATTCATCACACACACACTACACGAAATGAAAACACACGCTTTATGAAATAAATTGAAAACACCACACGATATTTATTGGATCACACACACCACACGAAATGAAATTCTGGCAACAGAAACAGAGTTGAAATTTCGTGATTAAAGTCTCACGAATAATTAAAAATTTGGATCCTTAGGGAAAATTGGACCTTGTGAAAACGTTTTATGATTTTTTTAAAATGTCATGCTAGTTTTTACACTAGACACGTTTTCCGGTTTTAACCTCAAATTTCGGTCGAGGGTAACTGAAAACCGTAGTCTCAGTCGGCGATTAGCAAGCTATCCGCCCCCATGATTGAAGTATCATGGAACTTGAAACCGAATGTCCTAAAAATGGTTTTACACAATATAGTTCATAAAATAGCATAAGTTTTAGAAGAAACTTATATCGTGTCCAAATATCATCGGTGAACCATGAGTTTGCACACCTCAATTTGTTATGGCATATATATGTTGACCGCGATCAAACATAGATGCGGTTGATCTTTACGGAGATCATCCATCTGGGGATTAGATTCATTAGTCTTAAAAGCTAATTTGCAATGTGCCCCCCCATTGTACGAGACAGATCCATCTCATGGTTAGAATAAGTCTGACCAACAAAAACCCTGTTTGATGCTGAGGTGAGGTGGATTTCCAGCCGATGATAGAGATGACTTTTCAAGATTTTTCGTCAACCTACAGCTGTTCTGGACTACATCTTCTAACATAAGTTAGCAAGTGTGTCATTTTGGAAGACTTTACTTCCTTAATGGAATATTCAGGTTTATACATTCCAAAGCAATGATATCTGCAATAAACTTCATAGAAACATGTGATAAATGGTTCTAAACATATGGGTTTATAAATTCCTTTATACTTGGTTTTCTTTTAAATATTTTAATCAAATAAACTTATGTATTTTTTAATGTATGGAGACAATAATTTCGGTTTTTGACACCTAATCTTTAATTGCTCGTTATTACCTTAAAAATTGATTAGTTATATTTGTTTAAAAATTGTAAAAATTTTCATAAAAACCACTGAATTATAAGTTCTCGAGAATTTATATACTCCCACCCCACACTTAAGATTATGTAATGCCCTCATTACATAAAATCAGATTAAATGTATAAATTTGAGAGGACAACAAATGTAAAGTGTTTAGAACTTCCTTTGTTAAGCAATTGGAGATTGTAAAATGCTTATTGTATGAACATAGCCAATCCTTTTATCACAATATAAATCTGGTGTTTCGTTATGTCGAATGCATCATCATCATAAGTACCTATCAACAAACATGTTAATCACACACAAGATGAGGTTGTATTTTAGTAGTACAAAAATTTTACCACATACTAAAAGTTTTTGTATATATATAAATAAACAAAAATATAATAAACTAAAAACACAATTATTTTATTATTATTTTTTTTCAACTTAGTAACTATTAAAAATTTTAAAATATCATTTGTAAAATTTACATTTCTCATAACAGAAAGTTCGGTTGTTTATACCTGATCTCTATCCGTTCATAAATTTTAAAATTCAATTTTTAAAATTAATGTATAAAAAATTAAATATTTTTTTTTTAAATTTTTAAAAAAATCACACAAATTTAATAAGAATTAAATGCGCTCTATTTATTTTTTTACTTTTAATATTATAAATCACATAATGAATTAAAGGCACACAAAACATGATTTTTTTTTTCAACAAGTCGTTTTCTCAACTCGACCCCACACTTTATTGCCTAGCGGAGTCAAATTTCTCTATATTTATCGAACGACATGTAAAATTAGTGGAGAAAGTTCCACGAATTAGAAGAGTGAGCCATTCATTTACATCTCGAATGGTATATAATATATCAGATAAATCCTTTTTCAGTTGACCGAAAAAGAATGACTCGACCCGACAGTCAACGCACAACTCTTCTCTAAGTGTGGCTTGCAATAAAAATTTTATTCTCCTAGGTAGATCCTGCCCAAATGGATCATCTTTCAAGGTATTCCAAGTGTTAACCTCTTGAGGATATACGAATTCAACATGAGAAGGTGACTCCTCAAGTGGTTTTAATATATTAAACTCCTCATCCTCAATGATCCCTGATAATTTCATCAACTCGACCTCCTCATTATCACAATTATTTCCGAGTGAATTATTATAAACTGAAAATTTCTCGGGTGTATGAATAACCGGTTCTACCACTTCGACCTCGGAATTAGAATCCTCATCATTGTTCTTTCCATTCACTACATATTCATTTTGACTTATCCTATTTATATATTTCATAGAGGTTTCAAATTCTTTTAATTCACGAGGTTCCTGTGAATTTATTTTTACAATTTCAATTTACACCTTGTCCTCGACTGTTTGTTCATTTGGAACCTGTAAAATAGGGTTAGGATAACAATATGAAGACTCAAACGATGGATCATCTGATTGTCTTTCCGAAAGAATAGTAAAGAAAAGCTCCATTTCTCTTTCTAGATTTTGAATAGATGTTTGATTTTGTTGCCATTGTTGATTTAGTAATTCCCTGGTTTCGGTTTGACTTTCAATAAAACTCATCATAATATTTTAAAAATCATACGAGTAATTTTCTTCATTTTGAGTTTGTTGAAAATTTTGTTGCATTTGGTTAGAAAATTGGTATTGTTGATAATTTTGTGGGGAATCGTAATAAGGTTGGTTTGGATAATAAAAATCTGGATTTGAGTTATTCTCTTGATGTTCATTCCATATATAGTTCATGGGTTCATAACTCTCCATTTGATCCATGGAAATATGATAATCACATTCCCAAGTCAAATGGTAACCTCCACAATTTTCACAAATATATGTAGTTTCAACCCTATTAAACATAGATGAATCGCATCAATTATCATCAAAACTTGTTTGAGAGTATTGATTAAATTGTTGAGCATTAAAAAGATTTTTCATGATCATATTCTCAAAATCATCCATATTACAGTATGACTGGAACCTAGTTGAAATTTAAAAAGAACAAAGAGAAAAATAAAACAGAACTTTCGTAGGAAAATAAATCCCAACGAAAGGAACAAATAACTAAAAGTAATTAAATTCCTGAATGAACAATTTCTCCCCGGCAGCGGCGCCAAAAAGTTGATGTGATAAAACCGACCTTTAAATTTTTCAACTAAACTAGCCTAATAAATATTATCACACTACAGGCAACTGGTCCCGGTCGTGCAGCAATAGATACTGGCAAGTCAAGTTCGTTCCACAGGGAGAAGCGTATTCAAGAATTTAATGACAATTAATTATACTTTTAAGTGGGTTTTAATTGGTTTTTGGTTTTGGATTTTAAATAACTAAAACAATAATAATAATGGATTAAGAATTTAATATTATAACATAGAATTACAATTTAAATAAAATTAACTAAAATTACCAACTAATAAAAGTTACCGGATTTAAATTAATAAAAGGTGAATTAATGTAGTATTTACTATTATAAATATTATGACTTGAAATAAATTAATATTAGTGTTAAAGTAATTAATTAAAAATTAAATTTAAATAAAAATTGAAACAGTACTGGTTTAAAGTGTACGCGTTTCGCGTGTATGTATACGCGTTCCGCGTATGTGTTGGGACTACGCGTTTCGCGTGAGGTTATACACGATCCGCGTAAGCTATAAACGATGTGACAAAACAGTAGTGTTTAAACTGAAGGAGATTAAGTTGTTTTTTTATTTTTAATAATAATAATATGTAAAAAAATAATAATAATAATTTGCAATATATAATTGGAAGTGTTTACTTAAATGTTTCACCTCTAGATTTATGGATTGTTTTAAATTTAAGTCCTATTAAAATGTTTTAGTATATAACTTTATATTTTCTTTCGAATATATAAAGTTTCAACTAACTAAATTAAATCTAATTTTCATTTGATCTTATTTAGATAGTTTACTATTCCTCGAGTATTTAAATTGAGACCTAACCTAGTTTTGACCTTCGCCAAAACTCAAATCATAACGGTTTCCCTTTTTACAATTTTTCACTATTATATAACTAATGATATTACCCAAACCACCGAACCTTATTTCTAAATTGGTGTCAATAATTTATCCATAAGTTCGTCTAAATCACTTGTAGTGTTGAAGCTTAATTTATATCAATAGAAATAACCTTCGCTATTTATATCTAACAAATTAAGTGATAAGGATTAAATATCTAATCATATAACAATGGTTCTTTTAGCTAGGCTCAATGTTAAAAATACTTAAGTTACATTTTAATATTTACGAATGATAACAATCCATTTCACTAGGGCTCTACATCTAAGCAAATACTATGGGAATTTACTAACTAATCATGATAATGATACGGGAGTAAAAATAATAATACATAAGCATAAACATAATAATAAGTAACAATGACAATAATAAAAATGAAAGTAACAAACTTACAAAAGATCTTCAATATAATGATTAAAAATGGTAGAAAATGGAAATGAAAGCACCCGTACACACGAACAATACACCCTTAATATTGAAACTATCCTAAATCTTGAACTTGAAAATTAATACAAAATTTAAAATAATTGATACGGAGTAAAATAGAAAATAATGACAGTGAAGTTTACATTTATTTGTGAGTGTGATGTTATGTTCTGACTCCTCTCTCTGCACTCTATTTCTCTTTGCATGTTTTTTCTCTGCACTAGTACTCCATATTATATTTATTTGAGAGTTGAAGTAGTAGGTGGAGAATATCAATGCCTTTCTTTGCTGTAAAGACTGAAAAAGATGGATTAATATACAAAAAGTAGCCGTCCCATGTGCTTTTAATCTAGATCTGGTCGGAAATCTACGCGTTTCGCGTAGAAAGGTACGCGTTTCGCGTAAGGTATCTTCATGAAAGTTGTAGATTTTTGAGTTACGGACGTCTGGACACCTGATTTGCCTTTTTTCGAGTCCGTATGATTTAGTTATGATTTTTTTTCGTGCAGGCGCGCAGATTTCGTGATTTCGATCATTTTAACTTGTAGTCTTGATGCGCGATGTTGTAGTCTTTTGTTGCTCATTAGAAATCTTCATTTTATCTTCATTTTGATCTTTATATCATTGAAAATCCATAATAACACTTCATTCGATGCTTTGGACATTTTAACCAATTACAAACCGAAAACTACTCGAATAAACATAAAAATTATAACATTTTGGATTGATACTGTGACGAAGTATATGTATATTTATAACAATATCAGTAACATAAAATAGTTTTCAGTTAGCGTGGTTTGGGAAAAAATTCGACAGCATGAGCCTCGTAGATCGCGGTATAATGTGGTTTGGTTCGGGCAATGTATTCCTTGACATGCATTTATTGTGTGGTTGCATATAGAGAACGGTTAAGACACAAGACAAGCTGAAGGCATGAGAACGACTCGCACGATGATCATCTCTTCTTTGATTGCCCCGTTTCAACGCAAGTTTGTATGAAGTTCAAGCAGATTGTTGCTATAGCGAATTAGAGCAGTAGGTGGAAACAGATTAGGGATTCGCTTGTTCCTTTTGGTAATCGTAATGTTGCTCTTGAAGTTGTAGCCAAGATTGTGTTCGGGGCTTTGGTGTACTACATATGACGGGAAAGGAACAACATGTTATATGGAAAAAAGGCTCGTTTGGTAGATCAAATGTATGAAGTCATATTTTGGACTGTGAGAATGAAACTGATGTAGATTAAATTTCGGGATTCTCCTTTTGTGCGAGAAATAAAGAATAATTGGAAGGTGCCATAATTTGTATGTTACTTGGTGTTGGGGCCAAGATTTTTTTTACTTAATTGTAATAGTCTAGTTGGTTCGTCTATGATTCCAAGACGCACTTGCAACATTGAACGTTCATTATAATCATTCTTTTATTATTTTTAATAATATTCACCAAGCAAGAAATTATTGTTATGATGAATATAACAAAGTTACACAGTAAGCATGCAAGCATGATGAGAATGTTCAATGCTGCAACCTCGTAATTATTTACAAGTGAACTTTTGCGATTGAAAGAAAACTATATGCTATCTTAACAACGATTAGACGCTGTAGGAGAATGATCATTTCAACTAATGGGCCACTTATGCCAATCCAACGAATTTTTTTGAAACGCTTTGATATCCATGTGAAACTTTGTGTTTGTATCTCAGTTAGAATTGCCGGGATGGACCATTCTTTCTTGCGAAATATGTTCAGATTTCTATGCTTCTAAATTTTGTAACCCCCGATCCACCTTGTGGCTTCCCAAATGATTTTTCATGAGTTTGTTTTGATGAAGTCGAAATCAATCATGAATATTTCATTAATTTTGTGGAATGCTTGTTTGTCAAAATTCCACCACTATTCACGAATTTTCTGATTATATGGTATTTTTAGTGAGGTTTTACACACAAAATATGTTGCATGTATGCATTTACAAAACACGTATAACCGGCCTTGGGAAGACCGATTTTTAACATGTAATCTAAAACTGACTTTTTTAAAGCCGGTTTAACCAACGTGGATGTTACATGTCTAACATGTGACCTGCAAATTCTGAATCTGTACTAAACCAGTGTTAGAAAAATCGGTTTAATCACTTTTCTGAAAAAAGGTAAAATCGGTCTTTAAAAGGCCGATTTTAAAACTCTAATTTTTGTAACCCTAGTTTTTCATTATGCATATAAATATACTACCTCCAATTCTTTTTTTCCATACATACACATCCCATCTATTTTGTTCATTTGTTAACCTTTTAATTTGTTAATTTATAATGTCTTGTCGTGACATTAATTTGAGGGCAATCGAAAATGAAAGTTCTCAAAATTCAGTTCCAAACCGTAGAAATCATTATTGAGAGTACCGAATATTTGAGGTTATTAGTTTAGCTTATCTTATAGATGAAAACTTCCCCATTTTTACAAACGTTGTTCGGGAGTTCTCACTACTACATTTATTCACATCTAGACCTCCTCATGTAGACGTGTTTTATAACCTACTGGTCTTAATAGTTATTTTACTAAAAGATAATACATCAACACGTCTATATAACATGTATAAACACGTCTACTTATCAAATATACTACTCTGCCAAATTAATATATGATAACACGTCTATTTAACGATCCTTAACACGTCTACATGACAAAAACTATCTAGACCCCATTATCAAGACCTTTCATAGCAAAACCGGTATACTATTAGATATGTGTGCCAAATAAAAAGTAGACCGGTTGAACTCATGAAGACCGGTTGTTAAAAATTAGGAGTCCGCTATTTTTTATTTTTGTTTTTCACTAAAACCCGCCATTTACACCCAAAAAATTTAAAGATACCCCGCTCACTTGACAATTCACCTATCCCTTCAAACTGTTGTTGTTCCCAATTAGACTTCTAATCCACCTTCAAATTAAAAATCCCTTTGCCAATTACAGTGTTGAGCTTCATCCCGCGGAACAGTTATAAAATTCATCTTCATGTTTTTTTAAATCAAACTTGATTTTACTTTTTTTTGTTTGTTTTATGTTTGCTAGGGCACTAAATCAAAGGTGTGACGAAGATAATCAAGGCAAACGTCATTTTGGGAGTGTCGTCCAGGTTCTAAAGAATCTAATGGATGCTAAAAACTAAATAGCGATGATGATAAAAAAGGGTTATGAGGTAGATTTATGTATATACCTATTTAAATCTTTATGTTATTTGTTGATATTTTGATCTTATATGCTCTATATATTATGATTGCTCTGTTTTAATGTTACAGGTAAGTTTATTTGAGGTTCTTTGTGTAAAAAAGTTAGATTGTAATTTATTTTGTGTTATATATGATATTGGTCCCTTACAAATTAATAGATACATTCTACACCCATTTTATAGGGAAAAACGTTTCCGTAAATTAGTTAGTTTACATCATCTCGAGTAGAGAATTTGTAGTTTTGATAGAGTACTTTGAGTTTATGTGTTGAAATAGTAGAGGTCTTGTAGCTTGCAATTAAACCTTTATTGAATAATTAAAGAAAATCTTTTATCAAACATTGTCTAGTTCAGCCTGTTCAGGGTCGTCCTCCTCAAACCATCGACAATTAAATGTTTATTCATATTTATATGAGCTTATCAGTAAGTTTAAAGAAGCTTTGAGCAACAATTAGTTACAACTCAAACCCTTTTCAACTTGATTTTACTTTTTACATTTCTTTGATTGTATATCGAACTTTGATTGTGTTTCATGAGATTACTTTGATTGTGTTTCATGAGATTTACAGATGAACGGACATCATATTATGCAATATGCGAGAGGCGTTGCTAAATCGGACTTCTTGCTTTTTAAGGAGTAGTAGTGTTGCTTAGCTTACTTATTTGTCATCGAAATTGACATCATAGAGTTTCAAAGTGTTTGAACTAGAGAATCAAGTTAGTAAGGCTTTCATATGAACCATTGACTTATTAGATTTACTTAAGGTTTTGTTTTGTTGTTTATTTATACATTATATTACATAATTTATTTCAAATTTCACTAATGTTATTTAAATAGTGTCCTTGCAGCAACATTTCTCGATTGGTGTTTTTGGCGTGACTCATGTGCTCTAACAAAATGCCACTTAATTATTGCAATCGGTTATTGTATATATAACCTCTCTTCCGCTGAGCTGCAGTTGTAAGAACTCTACGTTAGGTGTAAAACTAAATGTTTAGTTCAACCTTTTTAGCTGAGTCAGATCTATTGTTTTGTGTTTTAACATTTGATTTTTGCTTTCCCTTCTTGAATACTTTGACACTTATGTAGGCTTCAACTAAATTTTTTTTTTTTTTTTCCCTTCAGGTTTTGCGATCAACTTGTCTTTGTATGGAGAATGGTTATGGTCAGTGAAATGATCAACACATCAAACATGTTTGAAGAAAGATTTAGTGGAAATGCTTAAGGATTTTGTTAATTTAATAAAATAAATGTTAGTGCAGGTTTTTTTTTTTTTTTTAGAAATTTCAATGTGAGTTTATTTGTTCTTAGTCTTAAGTGATTATTTATCATTCATCTTAGTTTGTTGATTTGGGTTAAATGTACTTTACTCTAGTCTTGATCTTGTATATACAACAAAAATAGTACATATAGCAACCTTCTACATCCTCTTATTATTATTGTCGTAATATATATATATATATATATATATATATATATATATATATATATATATGTATATATATATATATATATATATATATATTGGTATGGAAAATGTTATATAAGCCGGTTATATTGTTCAAAACAAAGGATTATCAAGACCGGTTCTAGAATAGCTCGTAACTACTTATATAGACCGGTCCTAACACGTCTACTTAACCTTATTAAGACCGGTTTTAAAACACGTCTACATACATTTTAGCAATTAGACCTCCTCTATCTAGACGTGTTCAAAAACACGTCTAAATAGCATTTTTAACACGTCTACTTGACATTTTTTGTAGTAGTGTCTCTAATCGTTTCAAATATAGACATCGTGCTAATCTGAAGACGGTACATTTCAGGCTAGATGGCCAAAGATATCTATGGGACCCGGAAAACATCAAAAATGCATTCTCTCATCCAATGGTATCAAATTTTACTCTAATACTTGCGAATTTAGACACTATATGGGTGTGGACATAACAACAACAACAACAACAACAACAACAACAACAACAACAACAATAACAACAAAATCCAATACCACATAAGTGGTGTATGGAGGAGGTGAGATGTAGACAATCCTTCCCCTATCCGAGAATAAAGACAAGTCATTTCTCCACCCAGAGTGAAACACTCTCAAAAGTAGAGAAAGTCATCCCTCTCTTTATTCGATGGATAAAGAGATTGCTTCCGAGAGGACCTCCGGCCTTTAAGTAGGAAATTTAAAAAAAAAATTAAAAATACAAAATAAAAATAATAATAATAAATGCCATGAAAATGGTAGAATCAAAATTTCCATGGGTTTTAAATCCTGCCTGGAATTTAATTTAGGCTCTAAGAGTCAGTCAAGTCGCCAATAAATCGACGATTGTTGTCGACTCAATAGAGCCGTAAATTATTGTCAATGATTCACTTGTAGACACCTGTCAAAATGCTTATTGGTTCTGTTTGACAACTAAAGAATCGTTCCAAGAAAATTCATAGAGTTATCCGGAGCAACATAACTTGCCGAGGACAAACGACTTAATATGATTCACTTTCAGTATGGGAGTGACATGGTTTTGGAACCGTACCAAAAATCAAGCCCGACTTTCGTTTGTTTCTTAGTCTACTAATGCGAAAGCGGCTGACATGATTTGTCAGTTAGCATTTTTGGAAATTGCAGTATGCAACTTTCCTATGTAATTACCTTTCAAGTGAGTTCCATCGACACAAACGATAGGATTACACTTTTGAAAGGCTTTAACAGGCTGTGTAAAAGCTAAGAACACATATTTGAATATAACTAACCGAGGTCCGGTTTGTGGACCATTTGAAAATTGAACTAATGTATCGGGATTGGTATAAAGTAATTCAGCTAAATACTTGGGTAATTCGGCAAAGTTACTTTCCCAAGTTTCAAACAAATGTTCAATTCCAATACGCCTATCATTTCATGCCTTAGCGTAAGCGTTTTCCACATACCAAGATTGTTTTACGTATGCTTGGATGTGTTTAATTGGATACGCAATGTCTTTATTAATTTGACCAACAATATCACTAGCAATAAAGCTTGACGTTAAACAACGATTGTTGTTACTACAGACATTTCTATAGCGGTTATGTTCTTTTTTCCATTCAAAATACACCAGATGCACACGCTTTAATTCAATTTGAACCACTTACTTTGCAGGCACATGGCCTTGGTTCTTGTGGATCATTGTAATTTTTACCCCTCGTAAGGCATTTTGCTTTCAGATTTCTTGACCTAGTATCATCAATAATCATTTCTCTAGTACACTTAATATTCTAAAACCGAACAACACATAGGATTTCAACTTTTTTTTTTTTTCAAAAACCATCTCTCTGCGAACTTCACCATCCTCTTTATTTCGACAATCTCATTCTAGAACTTCATATTCATAAAATGGAAGTCTATCACCATAATCATCTTTTTCATTAATAAATTCGAAATGTGAAACAAAGGTATTTATTTATGGAGTTTGTTCCACCACGAAATCGTTTCCATCGTCTTTTTAAACATCTTCTCCTGCGCTATAACTATCTCATGTATCGTCTCAATCTTCAGTTTCATCTGCAACTTCATCTTCATTTTCATCATCACATTCATCTTCAACATCACTTTCATCTTCATGTACACTCTTTAGGTGGTTTTGAGATGTGGATGGACCAACATCCTCATTTGTAACAACATGTGAAGATTGCATAATATTATACAACTGATCCACAAATCTAGATTGTTATGTGAAAATGATTTGCTCAAATCAGACTTCAAATTGAGCATAGTAATTTGAATCATTCTCAACCAAATAATAAATTGTTTCCAAATTATTATCGTTAGAGAATTCATTCCAAAATGGAGTACCACAAAAATCATACTACAGAATGAATTTCAATGTACATGATTCTGGCTGAACCCCAATGAAATGTCCCGTTCTTATTGATTAAAAACGTTCCATATTAATTGATTTCGTTGCGAGGTTTTGACCTCTATATGAGACGTTTTTCAAAGACTGCATTCATTTTAAAACAAACCATAACCTTTATTTCATCAATAAAGGTTTAAAAAGTTTTACGTAGATTATCAAATAATGATAATCTAAAATATCCTGTTTACACACGACCATTACATAATGGTTTACAATACAAATATGTTACAACAAAATAAGTTTCTTGAATGCAGTTTTTACACAATATCATACAAGCATGGACTCCAAATCTCGTCCTTATTTAAGTATGCGACAGCGGAAGCTCTTAATAATTACCTGAGAATAAACATGCTTAAAACGTCAACAAAAATATTGGTGAGTTATAGGTTTAACCTATATATATCAAATCATAATAATAGACCACAAGATTTCATATTTCAATACACATCCCATACATAGAGATAAAAATCATTCATATGGTGAACACCTGGTAACCGACATTAACAAGATGCATTTATAAGAATATCCCCATCATTCCGGGACACCCTGCGGATATGATATAAATTTCGAAGTACTAAAGCATCCGGTACTTTGGATGGGGTTTGTTAGGCCCAATAGATCTATCTTTAGGATTTGCATCAATTAGGGTGTCTGTTCCCTAATTCTTAGATTACCAGACTTAATAAAAAGGGGCATATTCGATTTTGATAATTCAACCATAGAATGTAGTTTCACGTACTTGTGTCTATTTTGTAAATCATTTATAAAACCTGCATGTATTCTCATCCCAAAATATTAGATTTTAAAAGTGGGACTATAACTCACTTTCACATATTTTTACTTCGTCGGGAAGTAAGACTTAGCCACTGGTTGATTCACAAACCTATAACAATATATACATATATATCAAAGTATGTTCAAAATATATTTACAACACTTTTAATATATTTTGATGTTTTAAGTTTATTAAGTCAGCTGTCCTCGTTAGTAACCTACAACTAGTTGTCCACAGTTAGATGTACAGAAATAAATCGATAGATATTATCTTGAATCAATCCACGACCCAGTGTATACGTATCTCAGTATTGATCACAACTCAAACTATATATATTTTGGAATCAACCTCAACCCTGTATAGCTAACTCCAACATTCACATATAGAGTGTCTATGGTTGTTCCGAAATATATATAGATGTGTCGACATGATAGGTCGAAACATTGTATACGTGTCTATGGTATCTCAAGATTACATAATATACAATACAAGTTGATTAAGTTATGGTTGGAATAGATTTGTTACCAATTTTCACGTAGCTAAAATGAGAAAAATTATCCAATCTTGTTTTACCCATAACTTCTTCATTTTAAATCCGTTTTGAGTGAATCAAATTGCTATGGTTTCATATTGAACTCTATTTTATGAATCTAAACAGAAAAAGTATAGGTTTATAGTCGGAAAAATAAGTTACAAGTCGTTTTTGTAAAGGTAGTCATTTCAGTCGAAAGAACGACGTCTAGATGATCATTTTAGAAAACATACTTCCACTTTGAGTTTAACCATAATTTTTGGATATAGTTTCATGTTCATAATAAAAATCATTTTCTCATAATGACAACTTTTAAATCAAATTTTATCATAGTTTTTAATTAACTAACCCAAAACAGCCCGCGGTGTTACTACGACGGCGTAAATCCGGTTTTACGGTGTTTTTCGTGTTTCCAGGTTTTAAATCATTAAGTTAGCATATCATATAGATATATAACATGTGTTTAGTTGATTTTAAAAGTCAAGTTAGAAGGATTAACTTTTGTTTGCGAACAAGTTTAGAATTAACTAAACTATGTTCTAGTGATTACAAGTTTAAATCTTCGAATAAGATAGCTTTATATGTATGAATCGAATGATGTTATGAACATCATTACTACCTTAAGTTCCTTGGATAAACCTACTGGAAAAGAGAAAAATGGATCTAGCTTCAACGGATCCTTGGATGGCTCGAAGTTCTTGAAGCAGAATCATGACACGAAAACAAGTTCAAGTAAGATCATCACTTGAAATAAGATTGTTATAGTTATAGAAATTGAACCAAAGTTTGAATATGATTATTACCCTGTATTAGAATGATAACCTACTATAAGAAACAAAGATTTCTTGAGGTTGGATGATCACCTTACAAGATTGGAAGTGAGCTAGCAAACTTGAAAGTATTCTTGATTTTATGTAACTAGAACTTGTAGAATATATGAAGAACACTTAGAACTTGAAGATAGAACTTGAGAGAGATCAATTAGATGAAGAAAATTGAAGAATGAAAGTGTTTGTAGGTCTTTTTGGTCGTTGGTGTATGGATTAGATATAAAGGATATGTAATTTTGTTTTCATGTAAATAAGTCATGAATGATTACTCATATTTTTGTAATTTTATGAGATATTTCATGCTAGTTGCCAAATGATGGTTCCCACATGTGTTAGGTGACTCAAATGGGCTGCTAAGAGCTGATCATTGGAGTGTATATACCAATAGTACATACATCTAAAAGCTGTGTATTGTACGAGTACGAATACGGGTGCATACGAGTAGAATTGTTGATGAAACTGAACGATGATGTAATTGTAAGCATTTTTGTTAAGTAGAAGTATTTTGATAAGTGTATTGAAGTCTTTCAAAAGTGTATAAATACATATTAAAACACTACATGTATATACATTTTAACTGAGTCGTTAAGTCATCGTTAGTCGTTACATGTAAGTGTTGTTTTGAAACCTTTAGGTTAACGATCTTGTTAAATGTTGTTAACCCAATGTTTATAATATCAAATGAGATTTTAAATTATTATATTATCATGATATTATCATGTATGAATATCTCTTAATATGATATATATACATTAAATGTCTTTACAACGATAATCGTTACATATATGTCTCGTTTAAAAATCATTAAGTTAGTAGTCTTGTTTTTACTTATGTAGTTCATTGTTAATATACTTAATGATATGTTTACTTATCATAGTATCATGTTAACTATATATATATCCATATATATGTCATCATATAGTTTTTACAAGTTTTAACATTCGTGAATCACCGGTCAACTTGGGTGGTCAATTGTCTATATGAAACATATTTCAATTAATCAAGTCTTAACAAGTTTGATTGCTTAACATGTTGGAAACATTTAATCATGTAAATATCAATCTCAATTAATATATATAAACATGGAAAAGTTCGGGTCACTACAGTACCTACCCGTTAAATAAATTTCGTCCCGAAATTTTAAGCTGTTGAAGGTGTTGACGAATCTTCTGGAAATAGATGCGGGTATTTCTTCTTCATCTGATCTTCATGCTCCCAAGTGAACTCAGGTCCTCTACGAGCATTCCATCGAACCTTAACAATTGGTATCTTGTTTTGCTTAAGTCTTTTAACCTCACGATCCATTATTTCGACGGGTTCTTCGATGAATTGAAGTTTTTCGTTGATTTGGATTTCATCTAACGGAATAGTGAGATCTTCTTTAGCAAAACATTTCTTCAAATTCGAGACGTGGAAAGTGTTATGTACAGCCGCGAGTTGTTGAGGTAACTCAAGTCGGTAAGCTACTGGTCCGACACGATCAATAATCTTGAATGGTCCAATTGTAACATCCCGTGATTTTCCGTTAAATTTATTTTAACACCGTCTTTTTTTTTATATAATATCTTTCGCTATTCAAGTTTGTATCTTTCGTTAACTAGTGTTCATGATAATCCCGTTACTCGATTATAACATCTCTCGTTAACTTGCGTTTTAAAAATAGTCGTTTGGTTATTTCCCGCACCCGACAACAAACTTGAGGGACTAATCTCGCCACTCGGGTAAACTTGGCTAACTAGTGACTCCTCACCACCACACACTTCATTTCACCATCTTCTTCCTCTTTTTCTTTCTTCCTTTTCTCTCAAGAACACAAACACAAATTCATCATCTAATTTTGATCTTGGAAGCTCACAACAAATCCGACTACATATTCTTGATCCTCTCATCATCCTCTTCGATTTGATGCTAACCACTTCGATTTTGGGTAACATTTCTAAAACTCTAGATTTCTCAAATTCGTGTTTTTGACTTGATATGTTGTTAGTTAGTGTCTATGGCTCGTGTATAACATGAATATATGATTTGTATGCTCGATCTTGATATTTTGGTGTAACTAGCTTGAAAATGAAAAGTGTATGCTTAATCCTTGATTTTGGATGATGAAATGTGTTTAGATGTTAATGTTTGTGTGTTCAAAGTGTTAGTTACTTCAATAGCTTCGTTTTGGTGTGTTGATTGACATGAAAACCTTACATTAACATGATTAGTGATTTTGAGGTTTGGTTAGGGTTTGACAACTCCTAAAACGAACTTTTGATGCGTTGAATGCTTATTAATGTTATTGATAAGTGTTTAGTCGTATTACATATTTCATTACCTTCAAAACGGCATATCATACATGTAAATTGGTTGCCCGAATCATGAAATGCATATTTGGAACTTGAACCTTGATTATGGACGTTTAAATGCGGTTTTGGGATGTGTAAGTGTTGAATTGCTTGATGAAATGTGTCTAGGTGTTTTCCTCGTCAAATTACCTTTCCGGTGATATAAAATACATGTTCTAATTGTTTGCGGTTTGTAATTTGGGTTGGTTTGATTGTTGGTTCGTGCACTTAGAGTTGCAGCAAACAGGGTCTGGAAACAAACCAGGACGCCGTCCAGAAAAGCAGGACGCCGTCCCAACCTTAAAAGAGGGACGCCGTCTAGCTCTCTGGGATGCCGTCCCAAACTTAAAAGAGGGACGCCGTCTAGCTCTAAGGGACGCCGTCCCAACCTTAAAAGAGGGACGCCGTCTAGCTTCTCAGGACGCCGTCCCATTGTGCTAAAACTGGCTGTTCACTTGGTCATTTGACATGAAAATGTTTGCTATGCTACGGACCTCCGATTAACATGAAACTTGGCCAACATACTCATATATGATTATATAACTTAGAAAAATTGTCGGATACCCGACCCGACCCCGTTGACTTTGACTTTGACCAAGTTTGACTTTTAATCAAACTTAACCAAATGGTTGTGCAATCGTTCTAACATGCTTTTATACTTGTATCTTGCATGAAACATGACAACTTGATTCACATGCTACATTATTGAGTCGTAACGAGCCATAGGACTAATTGAACATCTTTGACCTATCGTGTTTACCGTTATTGATACAAACCTATTGTTTAGGTCAAGACTAGCATTGTTCCTTGCACACGTTTACTTGTCGAAGTACTTTACTACTCGTGCACTCAAGGTGAGATCATAGTCCCACCTTTTCAACAACTTTTATACTTTTAAATCGTGGGCTGAGAAAACATATACTTTGTTACATCTTGTACTACTTACTTTTATGTTTTGAACACAAGTGTGAAAACAAACATTCCACGTGCGAGTTAGAACAAAAATGCCTCAATTCGATTATCATTAGTTACACTTGCAGGGTCTAAGCGAGAACTTATATTGTGTGGCCATACGGGTTTAACAAACCCTCATTCGGACGGTTCGCTACCGTTATGCGGATGAAATATATTTTTTTGTGTGTTTTAGTGTGGGTTCTAGCACTGTGTGATGGGGTAACGTTGGTTAAGTTTTGATAATTGAGTGCTCGCGTATAACAACACTTTTGGAATGCAAACGATTTGGATAATCTACGTTATGGCTATACAAAATCTTGTGGTTCAAAGACAACGTTTAATACTTACTAAACCTATGATTTCACCAACGTTTTCGTTGACAGATTTCTATGTTTTTCTCAGGTCTCGCACGATACGTGATACATGCTTCCGCTCACTATTTGATACTTGCATCCGATGTCGAGTATACATGCATTTCATGGAGCGTCTTTTGACTTTACTTTAAACCGTGTCGCCTAGATTTCAATCGTACTTATAACGTTGTAACTTAACTTTTGGTTGAACAATTCTTGTAAACTTTGAAACAATCTTTATTTTGAAATGAAGGCGACATATTTTGGTCAAACGTTATCTTAAAGACTTATAATCAGGTAATGGGACCCACGTAGCCGACGCCGTCACTTGACGATTTGTCGGGGTCGCTACAGTTGGTATCAGAGCCTTGGTTGTAGGGATTTAGAGTTCATTTGTGTCCACCCCGAGTCATAGGGTACATAGGTGAATCTAGACTACAACCGGCATATAGACTGAAGTAGGGATTACTTGACTAATTGTGCATTTATACTCGAACTCTTCTATCATATCTAACTCGTATTCGATCTTAATCTTAAGTTGATAAATTTTGTTGATGCGCCACCTTGACTTTATGAAGTAATGTTAAATGCACATGAGAATCAGGGTAATATAATTTCCGGGATTATATTACGGTGATTCACATGGACGTTCCGACATTATGACATAAAGAATTTAAGGCGAGTCAAGGGAAATTTTCTCTACATCATCCTTCCCTATCATGATTAGTATTATTGAGAATACTAATCAACGATATTCTTGTGTCTTGAAGGAACAATGCTTCCCCGTCGCGGACCACGTAATGAAACTTCCGAACAAGCTTTTCAACGCATGATAGCCACCGCCATAGGTGAGGCTATGGCTAGTATCTCCTCCGACATCAATAACAACCACAACCACAACAACTATGGAGCCGGTAATTCAAACGAGGGTTGCTCCTACAAAACTTTCATGGGGTGCAAACCTCACACCTTCGATGGGACCGGAGGACCGGTTGTGCTCACCCGATGGTTTGAGCAAACAGAAGCCGTTTTTAGCATAAGCGGTTGTCGGGACCAAGACAAAGTCAAATATTCCACCCACACTTTTGCCGGTATCGCCCTCACATGGTGGAATACGTATGTGCTGTCGGTGGGTATCGATGAAGCCCACACACTCTCATGGGCCGACTTAAAGAAAAAGATGATCACCGAATACTTCCCGCGCGAAGAGACCCGTAAGCTCGAACACAAACTAAGAACTTTAAAAGCGGTCGGGAATGACCTAAAGGCATATAATCAACGATTTTCTGAGCTATCCTTGATGTGCCCAAACCTCGTGACCCCCGAACCTCTAAGGGTTGAACTTTACATGGATGGTCTTCCCAAGAGCATCAAACAAGGAGTAATGTCATCCAAACCCAGTAATCACCAAGAGGCCCTGAATATGGCCCGTCAATTGATCGAAACGGTAGACGAGATTGAAGTGCCGGCACCTAAAGCCGAGGATGAGTCGGGTGACAACAAAAGAAAATGGGAAGCCCCCCAATCGAGTAACTACAACAACAACTTTTCCAAGTAACCTCTCACCCCCGTCGGCAAGAAAAGTTATGCCGGGACACGACCTTTTTGCAACAAATGCCACAAGCATCATTTTGGTGAATGTGGCAAGCTAATTTGCCATCGGTGCCAAGGTAGTGGTCATATTGCCAAGTATTGTGGAAGTACCGCCCCCGTCACTCAAAAGGGGCCCGACGCACCAAAGCCGAGTATTTGCTACAAATGTGGCCAATCGGGTCATTTTAGGAATGAATGCCCAAAGAATAAAGCAAAAACCAACGCGCGCCGTTGAACTTACAACATCGACACCTAGGATGCCCGAGACGATGGTGGACTAGTCACGGGTACGTTTCTTCACAACAAACCGTATATTTCATACTTGTTCGATTCGATTACCGCTAGACGTTTTACAACCAATACTTTGACTTGTACTCATTACCTTCCATCTTTTCCCCTAGATACTATTTAGGCGATTTAAGCGACCAACGGAAAAATATTGTGTGCCTATAAATATTACCGGAGGATATACGTTAAGAAATTGAACTCGACACCAATAGAACTAAGGAACTCAAAACCTATTCATTAAGGAGAAATTGTTGCCCTACATTTATGTATAGATTATTGTGAACTAAGAAATTTTCGGTTGGAAACCGATACCCTCTCCCTCGCATCCATGACCTCATGATTTTTGCACGAATCCCGTATGTTCCAAATCGACCTCCGTTCCGGTTATCACCAATTGGGGGTTAAGGGAGACGATGTCTCCTAAGCCATTTCCGAACTCGCAACGTTAGTTGTAAATCCCTCTTAGTACCGTTTGATTTATTTAGGACTCCGTCCGTAGTCATGAACCTCCTAAACCACGTATGCAACTTATCTAGACAAATCTGTTATCGTATTTATGGATGACATCTTAACTTATTTAAGTAAAGAAGGAAAACGAACAACATCACCATCTTAAGCTCGAACTTTTGAGAAAAGAGCAACTCTATACCAAATTCTCCGAGTGAGAATTTCTGTTGAACGAAGTCCAATTTTCTAGACCATGATGTTAATGGTCAAGGCATTACAATCAATCTCGAAATCAAGCCACATGTAATCAGGAAACTCTCCCCACTCAGACTTGTATTCGTAAAATCTTAGACCTCGTCTGTTATTACCGAAAATTCATTTCTGACTTTTCTCGTGTTACACGACTTTAATCTCTCCACGATCGAACCTTGAGCGTGATCCTTCACACCAACATTTCTAGTTAAATTCGTTATCTTGCACGGAGAAGTCGAATACTAAATTGTGGATCCGATCAATTTTCTCGTCATCACGTACCACACTACATACCCCTGATATTTCACCATTACCGTCTGATATTACTGGAATTTAAGATAACACACAATCCAACGATACTTCACTCTTCTTTGACTTAACGCCCTTGTGTTTCTGATAATCGGCCAACTATTATGCAACCCCGAACCATACAACTACGTGTACTATCTCGTTTCTCTTTCAGACTTCAACTTTTGACAACTAGAGGCACGTTATGGCAACCTCGAGATGTAAGCTCATCCTATTCAAAGTCCTCATTTCACTCCTATCCTCATCGCTCGCATTTCCGTTTAAGGAAACTCCTTGTAACATTTCTCCATGGATAGATAAACTCCTCATATTACATTAGTATTCGCCACGAGGGTGAATAGTCCTAACGAACATTTTTCGAACCCTAACTGACTTGTTCAAACATATCTTAAGAGATTCTATTCCAACACGGTGTATCTTCGTCATTCATCCTGTATCAAAATACTCGTTTCACTTCTAGTTTTACAAGGAACCTTGGGAACCCGCTTAGACATGAGTACCGCGTACCACCCACAAACTGACGAACCGAGCAAACGAACGATTTACGTCTTGGAAAGACATGTCACAAACTCGTATTGTCACCTTTAGTAGATCACTCTTACAACAGTAGTTACCACTCGTGTGTTCACGCGCACTTTCCGAAACCCTATATGACCGCTAATGTCATACCCCTATTCGTTGGACCAAAGCATGTGGCAAACAAAACACCGAATCTTAACTCATCCAAGAAACAACAATTGAGATAATCCAAGTCCGAGAAGGGCTCGAGACGACTCGTAGTCGCCCAAAAGAGTTATACCAAACTTAGATGAAAACCTCACAAATCCCAGTGTGTAACCGCGTAATATTGAGAAACCGCACCTTGGAAAGGTGTAATCCGTTTCGGGAAATCAAGGAAATTTATATCCGCAATATTGACCCTTTTGAAATCTTGGGGCGTATTGGAACCGCTTCCTACCGTTTAGAACCTCCGACTCAATTAAGTTTCCGTTTACCCTACATTTCGTGTAACAAACTTAGAAACGTGTCCTGCGGAACAGGAACGTGCAATCCTTCTTGATGCACCAACTATTGATGACAAACTCCTCCTCATAGGAAAAACCGGCTGAACTTGTGGATCGTAAAACCAAGCCCTAATACAACGTAACACCCCGACTATCCGGATTCGAGGAATGTCTAAGAAAGTACCTTCAATCATTCGTAGAGTTACTACACTAGGTCTCGAGTAAGAGACATCGACTATTACTTCCAACTAAATTTCGGGACGAAATTTCTTTTGAGGTGTGGATAATGTAACATCCCGTGATTTTCCGTTAAATTTATTTTAACACCGTCTTTTTTTTTATATAATATCTTTCGCTATTCAAGTTTGTATCTTTCGTTAACTAGTGTTCATGATAATCCCGTTACTCGATTATAACATCTCTCGTTAACTTGCGTTTTAAAAATAGTCGTTTGGTTATTTCCCGCACCCGACAACAAACTTGAGGGACTAATCTCGCCACTCGGGTAAACTTGGCTAACTAGTGACTCCTCACCACCACACACTTCATTTCACCATCTTCTTCCTCTTTTTCTTTCTTCCTTTTCTCTCAAGAACACAAACACAAATTCATCATCTAATTTTGATCTTGGAAGCTCACAACAAATCCGACTACATATTCTTGATCCTCTCATCATCCTCTTCGATTTGATGCTAACCACTTCGATTTTGGGTAACATTTCTAAAACTCTAGATTTCTCAAATTCGTGTTTTTGACTTGATATGTTGTTAGTTAGTGTCTATGGCTCGTGTATAACATGAATATATGATTTGTATGCTCGATCTTGATATTTTGGTGTAACTAGCTTGAAAATGAAAAGTGTATGCTTAATCCTTGATTTTGGATGATGAAATGTGTTTAGATGTTAATGTTTGTGTGTTCAAAGTGTTAGTTACTTCAATAGCTTCGTTTTGGTGTGTTGATTGACATGAAAACCTTACATTAACATGATTAGTGATTTTGAGGTTTGGTTAGGGTTTGACAACTCCTAAAACGAACTTTTGATGCGTTGAATGCTTATTAATGTTATTGATAAGTGTTTAGTCGTATTACATATTTCATTACCTTCAAAACGGCATATCATACATGTAAATTGGTTGCCCGAATCATGAAATGCATATTTGGAACTTGAACCTTGATTATGGACGTTTAAATGCGGTTTTGGGATGTGTAAGTGTTGAATTGCTTGATGAAATGTGTCTAGGTGTTTTCCTCGTCAAATTACCTTTCCGGTGATATAAAATACATGTTCTAATTGTTTGCGGTTTGTAATTTGGGTTGGTTTGATTGTTGGTTCGTGCACTTAGAGTTGCAGCAAACAGGGTCTGGAAACAAACCAGGACGCCGTCCAGAAAAGCAGGACGCCGTCCCAACCTTAAAAGAGGGACGCCGTCTAGCTCTCTGGGACGCCGTCCCAAACTTAAAAGAGGGACGCCGTCTAGCTCTAAGGGACGCCGTCCCAACCTTAAAAGAGGGACGCCGTCTAGCTTCTCAGGACGCCGTCCCATTGTGCTAAAACTGGCTGTTCACTTGGTCATTTGACATGAAAATGTTTGCTATGCTACGGACCTCCGATTAACATGAAACTTGGCCAACATACTCATATATGATTATATAACTTAGAAAAATTGTCGGATACCCGACCCGACCCCGTTGACTTTGACTTTGACCAAGTTTGACTTTTAATCAAACTTAACCAAATGGTTGTGCAATCGTTCTAACATGCTTTTATACTTGTATCTTGCATGAAACATGACAACTTGATTCACATGCTACATTATTGAGTCGTAATGAGCCATAGGACTAATTGAACATCTTTGACCTATCGTGTTTACCGTTATTGATACAAACCTATTGTTTAGGTCAAGACTAGCATTGTTCCTTGCACACGTTTACTTGTCGAAGTACTTTACTACTCGTGCACTCAAGGTGAGATCATAGTCCCACCTTTTCAACAACTTTTATACTTTTAAATCGTGGGCTGAGAAAACATATACTTTGTTACATCTTGTACTACTTACTTTTATGTTTTGAACACAAGTGTGAAAACAAACATTCCACGTGCGAGTTAGAACAAAAATGCCTCAATTCGATTATCATTAGTTACACTTGCAGGGTGTAAGCGAGAACTTATATTGTGTGGCCATACGGGTTTAACAAACCCTCATTCGGACGGTTCGCTACCGTTATGCGGATGAAATATATTTTTTTTGTGTTTTAGTGTGGGTTCTAGCACTGTGTGATGGGGTAACGTTGGTTAAGTTTTGATAATTGAGTGCTCGCGTATAACAACACTTTTGGAATGCAAACGATTTGGATAATCTACGTTATGGCTATACAAAATCTTGTGGTTCAAAGACAACGTTTAATACTTACTAAACCTATGATTTCACCAACGTTTTCGTTGACAGATTTCTATGTTTTTCTCAGGTCTCGCACGATACGTGATACATGCTTCCGCTCACTATTTGATACTTGCATCCGATGTCGAGTATACATGCATTTCATGGAGCGTCTTTTGACTTTACTTTAAACCGTGTCGCCTAGATTTCAATCGTACTTATAACGTTGTAACTTAACTTTTGGTTGAACAATTCTTGTAAACTTTGAAACAATCTTTATTTTGAAATGAAGGCGACATATTTTGGTCAAACGTTATCTTAAAGACTTATAATCAGGTAATGGGACCCACGTAGCCGACGCCGTCACTTGACGATTTGTCGGGGTCGCTACACCAATATACCTTGGATTTAATTTCCCTCGTTTACCAAATCGAACAACACCTTTCCAAGGTGCAACTTTAAGCATGACCATCTCTCCAATTTCAAATTCTATATCTTTTCTTTTAATGTCAGCGTAGCTCTTTTGTCGACTTTGGGCGGTTTTCAACCGTTGTTGAATTTGGATGATCTTCTCGGTAGTTTCTTGTATAATCTCCGGACCCGTAATCTGTCTATCCCCCACTTCACTCCAATAAATCGGAGACCTGCACTTTCTACCATAAAGTGCTTCAAACGGCGCCATCTCAATGCTTGAATGGTAGCTGTTGTTGCAGGAAAATTCTGCTAACGGTAGATGTCGATCCCAACTGTTTCCGAAATCAATAACACATGCTCGTAGCATGTCTTCAAGCGTTTGTATAGTCCTTTCACTCTGCCCATCAGTTTGTGGATGATAGGCAGTACTCATGTCTAGACGAGTTCCTAATGCTTGCTGTAATGTCTGCCAGAATCTTGAAATAAATCTGCCATCCCTATCAGAGATAATAGAGATTGGTATTCCATGTCTGGAGACGACTTCCTTCAAATACAGTCGTGCTAACTTCTCCATCTTGTCATCTTCTCTTATTGGCAGGAAGTGTGCTGATTTGGTGAGACGATCAACTATTACCCAAATAGTATCAAAACCACTTGCAGTCCTTGGCAATTTAGTGATGAAATTCATGGTAATGTTTTCCCATTTCCATTCCGGGATTTTGGGTTGTTGAAGTAGACCTGATGGTTTCTGATGCTCAGCTTTGACCTTAGAACACGTCAAACATTCTCCTACGTATTTAGCAACATCGGCTTTCATACCCGGCCACCAAAAATGTTTCTTGAGATCCTTGTACATCTTCCCCGTTCCAGGATGTATTGAGTATCTGGTTTTATGAGTTTCTCTAAGTACCATTTCTCTCATATCTCCAAATTTTGGTACCCAAATCCTTTCAGCCCTATACCGGGTTCCGTCTTCCCGAATATTAAGATGCTTCTCCGATCCTTTGGGTATTTCATCCTTTAAATTTCCCTCTTTTAAAACTCCTTATTGCGCCTCCTTTATTTGAGTAGTAAGGTTATTATGAATCATTATATTCATAGATTTTACTCGAATGGGTTCTCTGTCCTTCCTGCTCAAGGCATCGGCTACCACATTTTCCTTCCCCAGGTGGTAACGAATCTCAAAGTCATAATCATTCAATAATTCAATCCACCTACGCTGCCTCATATTCAGTTGTTTCTGATTAAATATGTGTTGAAGACTTTTGTGGTCGGTATATATAATACTTTTGACCCCATATAAGTAGTGCCTCCAAGTCTTTAATGCAAAAACAACCGCACCTAATTCCAAATCATGCGTCGTATAATTTTGTTCCTGAATCTTCAATTGTCTAGACGCATAAGCAATCACCTTCGTTCGTTGCATTAATACACAACCGAGACCTTGCTTTGATGCGTCACAATAAATCACAAAATCATCATTCCCTTCAGGCAATGACAATATAGGTGCCGTAGTTAGCTTTTTCTTCAATAACTGAAACGCTTTCTCTTGTTCATCATTCCATTCAAATTTCTTCCCTTTATGCGTTAATGCAGTCAAGGGTTTTGCTATTCTGGAAAAGTCTTGGATGAACCTTCTGTAGTAACCAGCTAGTCCTAAAAACTGGCGTATGTGTTTCGGAGTTTTCGGGGTTTCCCACTTTTCAACAGTTTCTATCTTTGCCGGATCCACCTTAATACCTTCTTTGTTCACTATGTGACCGAGGAATTGAACTTCTTCCAACCAAAATACACACTTTGAAAACTTAGCGTACAATTCTTCCTTCCTCAATACTTCTAACACCTTTCTCAAATGTTCACCGTGTTCTTGGTCATTCTT
Source organism: Rutidosis leptorrhynchoides (assembly GCF_046630445.1). Lineage (NCBI taxonomy): Eukaryota > Viridiplantae > Streptophyta > Magnoliopsida > Asterales > Asteraceae > Rutidosis > Rutidosis leptorrhynchoides. The sequence continues at coordinate 225,522,104 of NC_092336.1, forward strand.
TGAGTAAATAAGTATGTCATCAATGAAAACAATGACAAACTTGTCAAGGTATGGTCCACACACTCGGTTCATAAGGTCCATGAACACAGCTGGTGCATTAGTTAAACCAAACGGCATGACCATAAACTCGTAATGACCGTAACGTGTTCTGAAAGCAGTCTTTGGAATATCATCTTCTTTCACCCGCATTTGATGATACCCGGAACGTAAGTCAATCTTTGAATAAACAGACGAGCCTTGTAGTTGATCAAATAAGTCATCGATTCTCGGTAGTGGGTAGCGGTTCTTGATGGTAAGTTTGTTCAACTCTCGGTAGTCGATACACAACCTGAATGTACCATCTTTCTTCTTGACAAACAAAACAGGAGCTCCCCACGGTGATGTGCTTGGTCGAATGAAACCACGCTCTAAAAGTTCTTGTAATTGGCTTTGCAGTTCTTTCATCTCGCTGGGTGCGAGTCTGTAAGGAGCACGAGCTATTGGTGCAGCTCCTGGTACAAGATCTATTTGAAATTCAACGGATCGATGTGGGGGCAATCCCGGCAATTCTTTCAGAAATACATCGGGAAATTCTTTTGCAATGGGAACATCATTGATGCTCTTTTCTTCAGTTTGTACTTTCTCGACGTGTGCTAGAACAGCATAGCAACCTTTTCTTATTAGTTTTTGTGCCTTCAAATTACTAATAAGATGTAGCTTCGTGTTGCCCTTTTCTCCGTACACCATTAAGGGTTTTCCTTTTTCTCGTATAATGCAAATTGCATTTTTGTAACAAACGATCTCTGCTTTCACTTCTTTCAACCAGTCCATACCGATTATCACATCAAAACTCCCTAACTCTACTGGTATCAAATCAATCTTAAATGTTTCGCTAACCAGTTTAATTTCTCGATTCCGACATATATTATCTGTTGAAATTAATTTACCATTTGCTAATTCGAGTAAAAATTTACTATCCAAAGGCGTCAATGGACAACTTAATTTAGCACAAAAATCTCTACTCATATAGCTTCTATCCGTACCCGAATCAAATAAAACGTAAGCAGATTTATTGTCAATAAGAAACGTACCCGTAACAAGCTCCGGGTCTTCCTGTGCCTCTGCCGCATTAATATTGAAAACTCTTCCGCGGCCTTGTCCATTCGTGTTCTCCTGGTTCGGGCAATTTCTAATAATGTGGCCCGGTTTTCCACATTTATAACAAACTACATTTGCATAACTTGCTCCGACACTACTTGCTCCGCCATTACTCGTTCCGACACCATTTGTTCCTTTCGTTCTATTAACCCCTGGTCCGTAGACCTCACACTTCGCCGCGCTATGACCATTTCTTTTACACTTGTTGCAAAATTTGGTGCAGAACCCCGAGTGATACTTTTCACACCTTTGGCATAGCTGCTTCTGATTGTTGTTGTTGTTGCGGTTATTATTATTGTTGGGATGGTTGTTGTAGTTGCTGTTGTTGTTGTTGTTGTTGTTGTTGTTGTTGTTGTTGTTGTTGTTGTTGGGCCGTTTGTTGTAGTTGCGATTGATGTTGCGATTGTTGGGATAATTGTTGCGATTATTGTTGTAATTGCTGTTGTTGTTGTATTGGTGATTCTTATCACCGTTTTCCTCCCACTTTCTTTTGACTTGCTTCACATTGGCCTCTTCAGCAGTCTGTTCTTTAATTCTTTCTTCAATCTGGTTCACTAGTTTGTGAGCCATTCTACATACCTGTTGTATGGAGGCGGGCTCGTGTGAACTTATATCTTCTTGGATTCTTTCCGGTAATCCTTTCACAAACGCGTCGATCTTCTCTTCCTCATCTTCGAATGCTCCCGGACACAATAGGCACAATTCTGTGAATCGTCTTTCGTACGTGGTAATATCAAATCCTTGGGTTCGTAACTGATGTGTGTCGCGAGGGGTACGAAATAGTGTTTATTTTTAATACGAAATTCGACGAAATTTTACACAAGTTTTATTATTTTTATGGATGGGAAATACCTAAACCTTGCTACAACACTTATAGGCAGTGTACCTAATCGTACTGTAGTGTAGTTTTTAGTAAGTCCGGTTCGTTCCACAGGGACGCAGTGAAGTTTAACACTATATTTTTATAAAACTATATTTTTACAAAAATATATAATATAAGTAGTATTATTATTATAAAGGGGGGTTTTTACCGTTTAATGACCGGTTTGTCGATTTTAAAACTTTAGTCGCAGTTAAAACCAAATGTAAAATATTAAAAATAAATACAAGACTTAAATTAAAGCATAAAGTAAATAACGATAATGAAATTGCGAATAATAAAAGTGCGATAAAATAAACTTGCGATAATTAAAAAGTACGATAATTAAAAGTGCAATTAAATACAATAACAATAAAAATGCGATAATTAGAAGTGCAATTAAATATAAAATAAAGGAAATTAAATATGAAATAAAAGAATTATGCTTATTTAAACTTCCGTAATCATGATGTTTGACGTGTTGATTTTAGTTTTATGCCCATGGGTTAATTGTCCTTTGTCCTGGATTATTTAATATGTCCGTCTGGTTTTTGTCCATAACAGTCCATCAGTCATAAATATAAAGTGCGAGTGTCCTCGTCAAATTATTCTTATACCCGAAGTTAAATATTCCAACTAATTGGGGACTTAAACTGTAACAAGATTTTAATACTTTGTTTAGTAATTACACCAGGATGTCGACTGAGTGTAACCCAAAGTTTTAATATTTTGTTATCAATTATACCAAGTGTCCTTGTACATAATTTCACCCCTGTTTTAATTATTCTAGTGGCTATTAATCCATTCCCGTGTCCGGTTAAATGAACGATTATTCGTACATATAAATACCCCGCCCATCGTGTCCGATTGAGTGTATATGGTAATTTATAGGGACGCCCAATTGTAAATCTTTATATTAACATTAACAAACTATCATTTAGTTAAACAAATATAAAGCCCATTAATAGCCCATAGTCTAATTTCCACAAGTGTCGTTCTTTTGTCCAAACCCCAATTATGGTACAAAGCCCAATTACCCAATTTTAGTAATTAGCCCAACATCATGATTACTTCGGATTAAATAAGCATAATAATAACTTAGCTACGAGACATTAATGTAAAAAGGTTGAACATAACTTACAATGATTAAAAATAGCGTAGCGTTACACGGACAGAATTTCGACTTACACACTCAAATGATCTCTATCATAAATCTTATTATTATCATAATTTAAAATTAAAATTAAGATTATTGTTATATCTGATTACATTAACATTATGATAGAAAATTATAAAATATAGATATTGATATTTGATATAGAAAAGGGATCGATATATATATAGAAAGATAGATTTAGGATAGAAAAGGGTCTCCTTAATTTGAACGTAAATAAAGGAAAAATATGAAATTGAATTTTCATTTACGACCCCTGAACTATGCTCAATTAACAACTTTTTATTATTTAATATTATTCTTATTATGAATTATTTAAATATTATATTTTATTCTTGTGCATAGTTGACTCGTAATTTTTACACAGTTGCGTCGAGCGTTGAGAGTTGACTCATGTCCCGGTTCCGGATTTTCGAACGTCCTTTCGTACAATTTTATATTGTGTACTTTGCGTTTTGTAACTTGTACTCTTGTCATTTTTAGACGTTCTTCATCAATAATTTGAACCTTTTTGATTGTATCTTGTACTTTTGAGCTTTTTGGACCTTTGTGTCTTCAATTCGTCGTTTTCGCCTTTTGTCTTCGCACTTATTTAATATAAACGAATATTACTTGAAAATGGAACAATTGCAACTAAAATCTTGTCTTTCTTGGGGGATAATGCTATGAAATATATGTTCCTTTTTAGCCTTATCAGTAACCCTCTAAGTTCTGTCTTGAGCTTATTGACCTCGGTTCTGGGATGGTATTTCTCGTTCATCAAGTGCTTGAATGCTGACCACGGTAGTGCGTACGCATCGTCTTGTCCCACTTGCTCTAGATAGGTATTCCACCATGTTAACGCAGAACCTGTGAAGGTATGCGTAGCGTACTTCACTTTGTCCTCTTCAGTACACTTACTTATGGCAAACACCGATTCGACCTTCTCGGTCCACCGTTTCAATCCGATCGGTCCTTCGGTTCCATCAAATTCCAAAGGTTTGCAGGCAGTGAATTCTTTGTAGGTGCATCCTACACGATTTCCTGTACTGCTAGATCCAAGGTTATTGTTGGTATGTAGCGCAGCCTGTACTGCGGCTATGTTTGAAGCTAGAAAAGTACGGAATTCCTCTTCATTCATATTCACGGTGTGTCGAGTAGTCGGTGCCATTTCCTTCAAAATAGTTAAATGGAACAAGTTAATCATACAGAATATTAAGAGTAGTTAATAGTATTTCGTAGCATAATATGAACTCATTTATAAAAGCTTTTTCTTCATATTAGCGTTTTATAAGTTTAAATTCGGGTAGTACCTACCCGTTAAGTTCATACTTAGTAGCTAATATACAATTCAACTACTACAATTCTATATGAAAAACTTATTATAATAATATTTCGCGTTCAAACTTTTACACAATATTTTACAAACTTACAATACCGCTTATTTTACATATAGCATGAAATATAGCACACAATAAATTTGATACAAGATGGTTGTGAAGATAATTCTAGCTAGTACACAAGTCGTTCAGCAAAGGCAATAAAGACACGTAATTCATACGTCCAGAAACAAGTCATGCATTTTGGTTTTACTAGGATTACTTCCCATCCTTGGTCTTGTGGAACATAACCGTTATGGCCGTTGATAAGACATCATGTTGTAACGTCGTCAAAGGGACGAGGGTTACGTAATGTCCAACAGTCCCGTAACAATCTAAAAACCTCATTTCTTACCCCAATTACCGACTCCGTCACTTGTGGGAACGTTTTGTTTAATAGTTGTAGCCCGATATTCTTGTTCTCACTTTGGTGAGAAGCGAACATTACTAATCCGTAAGCATAACATGCTTCTTTATGTTGCATGTTAGCCGCTTTTTCTAAATCACGAAGTCCAATATTCGGATATATTGAGTCAAAATAATTTCTTAACCCATTGCGTAAAATAGCATTTGGGTTCCCCGCAATATATGCGTCAAAGTAAACACATCGTAACTTATGGATTTCCCAATGTGATATCCCCCATCTTTCGAACGAAAGCCTTTTATAAACCAAGGCATTTTTGGAACGTTCTTCGAATGTCTTACAAACTGATCTCGCCTTAAATAGTTGTGCCGAAGAATTCTGACCGACTCTAGACAGGATTTCATCAATCATGTCTCCGGGTAGGTCTCTTAAAATATTGAGTTGTCTATCCATTTTGTGTTTTTATACTGTAAAATAGACAAGAGTTAGATTCATAAAAAAAAAATACTTATTAATACAAGCAATTTTTACATATATCATAAAGCATAAGCACACTATATTACATATATTACACCACACGAATACAACTATCTTATTCCGACTCGCTTGTTTCTTCTTCTTCGGTTTTGGTTCGTTTTGCCAACTTTCTAGGGATATATGATGTTCCCCTAATACGAGCCGTCGTTTTCCACATTGGTTTAGAAAAACCTGGTGGTTTAGAGGTTCCCGGGTCATTGTTACAACTTAAGGACTTCGGGGGTTGACGATACATATAAAGTTCATCGGGGTTGGAATTAGATTTCTTTATTTTTATGCCCTTTCCCTTATTATTTTCTTTTGCCTTTTTAAATTCAGTTGGGGTAATTTCTATAACATCATCGAAATTCTCGTCGGAATCCGATTCATCGGAGAATTGGTAATCCTCCCAATATTTTGCTTCCTTGGCGGAAACACCATTGACCATAATTAACCTTGGTCGGTTGGTTGAGGATTTTCTTTTACTTAACCGTTTTATTATTTCCCCCACCGGTTCTATTTCTTCATCCGGTTCCGATTCTTCTTCCGGTTCCGATTCTTCTTCCGGTTCCGACTCTTCTTCCGGTTCCTCTTCGGGAACTTGTGAATCAGTCCACGAATCATTCCAATTTACATTTGACTCTTCATTATTATTAGGTGAGTCAATGGGACTTGTTCTAGAGGTAGACATCTATCACATAATATCAAACGCGTTAAGAGATTAATATATCACATAATATTCACATGTTAAAAATATATAGTTTCCAACAAAATTTGTTAAGCAATCATTTTTCAAGTAAACACGGTCGAAGTCCAGACTCACTAATGCATCCTAACAAACTCGATAAGACACACTAATGCAAAATTCTGGTTCTCTAAGACCAACGCTCGGATACCAACTGAAATGTCCCGTTCTTATTGATTAAAAACGTTCCATATTAATTGATTTCGTTGCGAGGTTTTGACCTCTATATGAGACGTTTTTCAAAGACTGCATTCATTTTAAAACAAACCATAACCTTTATTTCATCAATAAAGGTTTAAAAAGCTTTACGTAGATTATCAAATAATGATAATCTAAAATATCCTGTTTACACATGACCATTACATAATGATTTACAATACAAATATGTTACAACAAAATAAGTTTCTTGAATGCAGTTTTTACACAATATCATACAAGCATGGACTCCAAATCTCGTCCTTATTTAAGTATGCGACAGCGGAAGCTCTTAATAATTACCTGAGAATAAACATGCTTAAAACGTCAACAAAAATGTTGGTGAGTTATAGGTTTAACCTATATATATCAAATCATAATAATAGACCACAAGATTTCATATTTCAATACACATCTCATACATAGAGATAAAAATCATTCATATAGTGAACACCTGGTAACCGACATTAACAAGATGCATTTATAAGAATATCCCCATCATTCCGGGACACCCTTCGGATATGATATAAATTTCGAAGTACTAAAGCATCCGGTACTTTGGATGGGGTTTGTTAGGCCCAATAGATCTATCTTTAGGATTCACGTCAATTAGGGTGTCTCTTCCCTAATTCTTAGATTACCAGACTTAATAAAAAGGGGCATATTCGATTTTGATAATTCAACCATAGAATGTAGTTTCACGTACTTGTGTCTATTTTGTAAATCATTTATAAAACCTGCATGTATTCTCATCCCAAAATATTAGATTTTAAAAGTGGGACTATAACTCACTTTCACAGATTTTTACTTCGTCGGGAAGTAAGACTTGGCCACTGGTTGATTCACGAACCTATAACAATATATACATATATATCAAAGTATGTTCAAAATATATTTACAACACTTTTAATATATTTTGATGTTTTAAGTTTATTAAGTCAGCTGTCCTCGTTAGTAACCTACAACTAGTTGTCCACAGTTAGATGTACAGAAATAAATCGATAGATATTATCTTGAATCAATCCACGACCCAGTGTATACGTATCTCAGTATTGATCACAACTCAAACTATATATATTTTGGAATCAACCTCAACCCTGTATAGCTAACTCCAACATTCACATATAGAGTGTCTATGGTTGTTCCGAAATATATATAGATGTGTCGACATGATAGGTCGAAACATTGTATACGTGTCTATGGTATCTCAAGATTACATAATATACAATACAAGTTGATTAAGTTATGGTTGGAATAGATTTGTTACCAATTTTCACGTAGCTAAAATGAGAAAAATTATCCAATCTTGTTTTACCCATAACTTCTTCATTTTAAATCCGTTTTGAGTGAATCAAATTGCTATGGTTTCATATTGAACTCTATTTTATGAATCTAAACAGAAAAAGTATAGGTTTATAGTCGGAAAAATAAGTTACAAGTCGTTTTTGTAAAGGTAGTCATTTCAGTCGAAAGAACGACGTCTAGATGACCATTTTAGAAAACATACTTCCACTTTGAGTTTAACCATAATTTTTGGATATAGTTTCATGTTCATAATAAAAATCATTTTCTCAGAATGACAACTTTTAAATCAAAGTTTATCATAGTTTTTAATTAACTAACCCAAAACAGCCCGCGGTGTTACTACGACGGCGTAAATCCGGTTTTACGGTATTTTTCGTGTTTCCAGGTTTTAAATCATTAAGTTAGCATATCATATAGATATAGAACATGTGTTTAGTTGATTTTAAAAGTCAAGTTAGAAGGATTAACTTTTATTTGCGAACAAGTTTAGAATTAACTAAACTATGTTCTAGTGATTACAAGTTTAAATCTTCGAATAAGATAGCTTTATATGTATGAATCGAATGATGTTATGAACATCATTACTACCTTAAGTTCCTTGGATAAACCTACTGGAAAAGAGAAAAATGGATCTAGCTTCAACGGATCCTTGGATGGCTCGAAGTTCTTGAAGCAGAATCATGACTCGAAAACAAGTTCAAGTAAGATCATCACTTGAAATAAGATTGTTATAGTTATAGAAATTGAACCAAAGTTTGAATATGATTATTACCTTGTATTAGAATGATAACCTACTATAAGAAACAAAGATTTCTTGAGGTTGGATGATCACCTTACAAGATTGGAAGTGAGCTAGCAAACTTGAAAGTATTCTTGATTTTATGTAACTAGAACTTGTAGAATATATGAAGAACACTTAGAACTTGAAGATAGAACTTGAGAGAGATCAATTAGATGAAGAAAATTGAAGAATGAAAGTGTTTGTAGGTCTTTTTGGTCGTTGGTGTATGGATTAGATATAAAGGATATGTAATTTTGTTTTCATGTAAATAAGTCATGAATGATTACTCATATTTTTGTAATTTTATGAGATATTTCATGCTAGTTGCCAAATGATGGTTCCCACATGTGTTAGGTGACTCACATGGGCTGCTAAGAGCTGATCATTGGAGTGTATATACCAATAGTACATACATCTAAAAGCTGTGTATTGTACGAGTACGAATACGGGTGCATACGAGTAGAATTGTTGATGAAACTGAACGAGGATGTAATTGTAAGCATTTTTGTTAAGTAGAAGTATTTTGATAAGTGTATTGAAGTCTTTCAAAAGTGTATAAATACATATTAAAACACTACATGTATATACATTTTAACTGAGTCGTTAAGTCATCGTTAGTCGTTACATGTAAGTGTTGTTTTGAAACCTTTAGGTTAACGATCTTGTTAAATGTTGTTAACCCAATGTTTATAATATCAAATGAGATTTTAAATTATTATATTATAATGATATTATCATGTATGAATATCTCTTAATATGATATATATATACATTAAATGTCTTTACAACGATAATCGTTACATATATGTCTCGTTTAAAAATCATTAAGTTAGTAGTCTTGTTTTTACATATGTAGTTCATTGTTAATATACTTAATGATATGTTTACTTATCATAGTATCATGTTAACTATATATATATCTATATATATGTCATCATATAGTTTTTACAAGTTTTAACGTTCGTGAATCACCGGTTAACTTGGGTGGTCAATTGTCTATATGAAACATATTTCAATTAATCAAGTCTTAACAAGTTTGATTGCTTAACATGTTGGAAACATTTAATCATGTAAATATCAATCTCAATTAATATATATAAACATGGAAAAGTTCGGGTCACTACACCCAACATAACCGTAAATCATTTAAATCAATATTTCTAAATCAACCTTGTAAAATAGTGAAAAACCATTTCTTAGTGATTAATCCTCATAATTTAGCCTACCATTCTTAAATATAATTCCATCACCCAAACATGTTGAACCATCATTGGACGAAATGAATCCACCAAATGTAATGATATCGGTGATTTTGTAGTATTTAATTAACACAGTTTTTCTACTATTGTTGAATCTGATTAGTGAATGATATTGTTGGTTTTTATTTGTTTTCTGGTATAATAAAACTTGAAGATAAGTATATACTATAAATAACAGAAAAAACAACAAAAATTGCATATGCCAATACCGAGTTTCAGCTCAATAATTCGTGTACTAATAATTCACTTACAACCCAATCTTCACAATGCCAGTCAGAAAAGTGCCTAATCGGCCTTCCCAAGGCCGGTTTTAGGGTGACATGGCATACGGTTCAAAATTTTGCTGCGATGGAAGGCACGTAAGTGTAAACTAGACACCGAAACATCGATTTAGTGTGAGATGGAAAAAACCGACCTTGAGAAGGCCGGTTATATTGGTTTTGTAATTTCTTTTTTATAAATACTATTACCAAAAAGGTGACAGGTTCTAATACCCTTTGGCCAACAAATTCCACTATTCACTACATGACTATCTATTAAATATAACTAGTTGGGCGACCTGGCTTTGCGCCGGTTCTTCACCCTTGATTAACATTAATTACATAGATAATTATTGAGAAAGTAATTATTTATCAATTTTTTTTCGTTTTGTCGAGGAAGGACCAAAAATAGTTATGTGATTGATTTGTAATAAGCGTGAAAGTAATTATTCATCATTTTTTGTTTTACTTTTCGTTTTGTCGAGAGAAAAGATTCAAATGTTCAATCAATAAAGTGAGACGTACATCAACGATTGGTACAAACTACTTTTCGTTTTGTCGAGAGAAAAGATCCAAATGTTCAATCAATAAAGTGAGACGTGCATCAACGATTGGTACAAACTATTTATATATTAATATATATATGTGTGTGTGTGTGTGTGTGTGTATATATATATATATATATATATATATATATATATATATATATATATATATATAACATTAGAACAGTTATTAAAAAATGAGGTACGTAGTTAATTTATAATAAGAAAAAAAGTTAAACAATAATAAAGTGGTAAATTATGTGATTGATGATGATGATGATGATGATGATGATGATGATGATGATGAATAGTTAGTAGATAGTAGTGGGCGATTTATAATGAATGAGAAGTTTTATGGGTAAATTATGAAATGTGAAAAGTTTGAGGTAAGTTTGTAATAACTATGAAATTAGCTTCTATAGAGAATGTGGTTGAGTTATAAGAATTAAAAAGTTTGGAGCAAGTTTGTAAAGGTTTTAAAGTGTCCTATTGACTTGCCCTTTACCATTTAGTAGATAGTAGTGGGCGATTTATAATGAATGAGAAGTTTTATGGGTAAATTATGAAATGTGAAAAGTTTGACGTACGTTTGTAATAACTATGAAATTAGCTTCTATAGATAATGTGGTTGAGTTATAAGAATTAAAAAGTTTGGAGCAAGTTTGTAAAGGTTTTAAAGTATCCTATTTACTTGCCCTTTACCATTTAGTAGATAGTATTGGGTGATTTATAATGAATGAGAAGTTTTATGGGTAAATTATGAAATGTGAAAAGTTTGAGGTAAGTTTGTAATAACTATGAAATTAACTTCTATAGAGAATGTGGTTGAGTTATAAGAATTAAAAAGTTTGGAGCAAGCTTGTAAAGGTTTGAAAGTGTCCTATTCACTTGCCCTCTACCATTTAGATATATAGATATAATTGATTTCTCATATATGCTCTTAACATCAACTAACTATATATCACAAGATATTGACACATGTCCTTGGGCTAACTAACTTTTTTTTTGGGTAAATGAGTATTACCCTGTAAATATTATAAACAAAACCAATATACAATGAGTTCATGTTTTCAAGAAAATAAACTCGAAAACAACTACCACTTGACAAAACACCAGAGACAACCAAACACCAACTAGCCTAAACCAAACATCAATCTAAGCTATATTCCATGTAGCTTTCATTCGTCTCACATCAGGTGTCTTTAATTTCGAGGGACATAAGCTTTGATCAGATAGTAGAGAAAGAATGTCAAATAATTTATCAGCATTGCGACTTTCTTTCCGAAATAGCTTATAGTTCATCTCTTGCCAGATAAAATACATAGTTGCTGCAAACATTAGTTTTGGAATGATGAAACGAGCTAGCTTCCCATGAGCAACCAAACTTAGCACCACAACAATATCTCGTCATCCTCCATTTAGATTATGTACATCAATCATAGCTAGCGCTTTAGACCATACATGTTTAGAGTATAAACATTCAAAAATTAAGGCGATCTTGAGAGTCGGGAACCAACTCGGAAAAAGGACATGCCATAACAACAATTTAAGTTCTCTTCTTCCTTCTGTCGTTAGTCCATTGTGGCACATCCACATTTCTCTTTGGCATGGTGTGGTTGACTTCACTGTTGACCTGAGTGTTGACTTTTGAATTGACCCGCTCAATATCAATTTCAGCTGTATCAATCTTCATAAGGAATATATAAAGATTACTTTAAATAAAATAAAGATAAATGAAAACTAAAGACGAGAAAAAAGTAATGAAGTGATTTTAATTTCAAAAGTGTGAACAATAAATTTGCAAGGTTGGTATTTGTCATTTTATCTATTGTAACGAACTTTTTACCTGTCTTATTATTTCTAATTTTTAATTTTAATTAATTGATAAATTTACAAATTCTAGGGTTCATTCTTACCATCACAGCTCAGCTGTTAGTCCGCCGGAGCTCACGTTCCACCGTGCTAGTTGCTACCACCATAGCCGCCATCCACTATCTCATTTGTAAGCTCTACTCTTCTAACCGTAGCTAAAATTTGAACTTTCATAACAAGAATACAGGATCATATACATCAGGAAATCATTTTGGTTTTTTCTTTTTCTTCTTTAGTAAATTTTGTTACTTTTTGATGTTTACTAATTGGGGTTTCTGGTCACTGTTTAATTGTTTAAATATGAAGAATCGAACAAAGAAAATGTCAACATTGTACCATGATCCAACACCTGCATATCAGCAAGAAGATACTGTTGTTGCTTGCAACAATAGTAATGTCCAAGGTCTATCTATTGATGATGGTAAGTTTTCAACTACTTTAATCTGAGTATTTTATTTATATTATTTATATTTGTTACCCTCTTAAAATAATCAGAATTTGCCATATACTGAATAATTGATTATCTGATCATTACAACTTACTTTGAATAGTAGAAACACATTGAATTACTATTTTGTGCAGCCCATTTTGTTATAAACTGATTATCTGGTTATGGTTAGTTCATTTCACATATTATCTTTCATTCCACACATCAGAGACCTGTTAAGTTTGTAATAAGACCTCTTAAGTCGATCTATTGGAAATCAATTATGTTTGGAAAGTTCATAAGTATAAAATCTATTAATTCTTTACTCCTACAAGTAACATTTATATCGTATGAACATTGCTTATATTATTTTAAATTTCATGGGACATGTTAGATTTAGTGTAGGTTTAGATTTTTTAGAAGTGATAGTATGAAGTATTATAGTGTTTATAATGTTGAGGGGGTGTTTTAGAAATTAGAATGGAAAAGATTTTTTAGAAAGTTGTTTTATTACTTCAATTTGTTTGTGTTTTGTTGTGTTAAATTTTGCAAGACCACTAGCCTATTTATAGGCTCAATAAGTCTACTAGATCATTCTAGCAAATCTTGATTTTTTTGACTAACTAAATCTCTAACAATTTCTAGTCACTTCTACTTAAATATCTACTATTAAATATCTAATAAAACTTACTAATTCTAGACTAATCTATATTAATCTAGAAAAACATTATAATATTTTAACACTCCTCCTTAATGTTTTTCGGTGTTACTCCGAGCATGTTGCGTAGGAACTCGAACTTGGGTCTTGGTAGTGCTTTAGTGAAAATATCTGCAATCTGCTCTTCGGTCTTGCAGTATTTTAATTCAATATCTTTCTTGGCTGAGCTTTCTCGCAGAAAGTGATACTTGATGTCAATATGTTTTGTTCTGCCATGGAACACTGGATTCTTTGCCATCGCGATCGCGGACTTGTTGTCGCAGAATATTTTTGTAGCTTCATCTTGTTTCTCGCCCATGTCTTCTAGTATTCTTCTTAGCCATATAGCTTGATTAGCTGAGTTTGCGGCTGCGACGTACTCGGCTTCAGCTGACGATTGTGCCACCGTTTCTTGTTTCTTTGATGTCCATGAGAATACACCAGATCCAATTGTGAATGTGTATCCTGAAGTACTTCTCATGTCATCTACCGATCCGGCCCAATCACTATCAGTGTATCCATGAAGCTTCGAGTCTATAGTGGGATTGTACCATATTCCATAGTCCATGGTACCTTGCAAGTATCTTAAAATTCTTTTAGAAGCTCCGTAATGTATTTGAGTAGGGTTTTTTATGTACCTGGATAATAGACTCGTTGCGTACATAATATCTGGCCTTGTTGCTGTCAGATAAAGTAGACTTCCGATGAGACTTCTGAATCTTGAAGCGTCTGCTTTCTCCGATCCATCTTCTTGTCTCATCTTCTCATTGGCAACTAGTGGCGTCGCGACGGTTTTACAACCGTACAGTTTAAACTTTTTCAGGAGATTTTCTGTGTATTTCCTTTGGCATATGAAGATGCCTTCCTTTTCTTGACTGATTTCGATGCCAAGAAAATAGCGCATCAATCCAAGGTCGCTCATCTCGAACGTTTTCATCATGTCTTCTTTAAATTCTTGTATCATTCTCTCATTGTTTCCAGTATATATTAGATCATCGACATACAAGGAAATAATGAGAGTGTCAGAGTTACCTTGGGTTTTAATGTAGAGTGTAGGCTCACTTTGACTCCTCCTGAATCCTGAACTTGTGAAGTAGTTGTCTATGCGACTGTACCATGCGCGTGGCGCTTGTTTAAGTCCATATAAGGCTTTCTTTAGCTTCAGGACTTTATCTTCTTTTCCTTTCTGAATGAACCCTTGTGGTTGCTCGACGTATATTTCTTCTTCGAGAAATCCATTTAGAAAGGCTGATTTTACATCTAGTTGGTGAATCTTCCACCTTCGTTGAGCTGCTAATGCCACAAGTGCTCTTATAGTGTCTAGTCGAGCTACTGGTGCAAAAGTTTCGTTGTAGTCGACTCCTTGTTGTTGTGAGTAGCCTTTAGCTACTAGCCTTGCTTTATGTTTTTGTATAGAACCGTCAGGGTTGAGCTTTGTTTTGTAAACCCATTTAACTCCAATGATTTCTTTATCTTCGGGATGGTCAACTAACTCCCATGTGTTGTTTTTCTCAATCATTCTTATTTCTTCATTCATAGCAGCCACCCACTTTTCATCTTTCGATGCAACTTCATAGCTTTCAGGTTCTATAGTTGTGAAGTTGCAAGTCTCGTACACCTCTGCTAACTTTTTAACTCTTCCCGGTGTTGACTCCGGACTTGAATCTTCTTGCGCTGAAGGTAATGTTGCCGAAGGAGAACTTGGCGTAGCAGGGCTCGTTTCTCCCGTGCTTTCATGACCAGAATGCTCTGTTTGTAGTGGATGTTGAGCTGGAGTTTCTATAGATATCCGCGGCAGATATGTTTGCTTTTCAACTTTGTCTTTCTCCCAGTTCCAAGAAGCTTCTTCATCAAACTCCACGTCTCGGCTGATCACGATGTTATTGGTCTTCAAGTTGTAGACTCGGTAACCTTTTGATTGTGTGCTATAGCCCAAGAATATTCCTTTTTTTGATTTTTCTTGGAGTTTGTGACGTTTCTCCTTAGGAACATGGATGTAGCAAATACTCCCAAATACTCGCAGATGTTTCGCCGACGGTTTCCTTCCACTCCATGCCTCTATCGGAGTCTTGTTTTCTACGGCTTTCGTGGGACATCGATTTAATATATATACAGCCGTGTATACAGCTTCAGCCCAGAAACTGTTTGGAAGGCCTTTTTCATGTATCATTGTTTTGGCCATTTCCATTACAGTTCTATTTTTGCGTTCAGAGACGCCATTTTGCTCAGGGGCGTAACCAACAGTAAGTTGGCGTTTAACTCCTTCGTCTTCACAGAATTTGTTAAACTGTGTAGAGGTGTATTCTTTTCCTCTATCACTCCTTAGCGTTTTTATATAATGGCCACTACTCTTTTCGACGAAGTTCTTGAACTTCTTGAATATTGTAAATACTTCTGATTTTTCACGCATGAAATAAACCCACGTCATTCTAGAATAATCATCGATGAAGAGAATAAAGTACCTGTTTTGGTTAAGTGACGGGGTTCTCATTGGTCCACAAACGTCGGTGTGCACCAGCTCCAGTATACCTTTCGCTCTCCAAGCTTTGTCACGAGGGAAAGGTTTTCGATGTTGCTTGCCCATCACACAGTTTTCACACGTGTCGGTGATCTCTTCTATGTTAGGCAAGTCTCTCATCATATTCTTCTGTTGGAGGATTTTTAGTGCGTGAAAGTTAAAGTGGCTAAATCTTCGATGCCATAGCCATGATTCTTCAACTTGAACTTTCATGGCTGTGTCTTGGATATACTGCCAACGAAGCGAAAATTTGCGGTTCTCCATTGGCACTTCGGCTATTAATTTATAGTTATTTTTCTTGTCACGAATAACGCATGATTTGTCTTCGAAGAGTAAAGAGTATCTGTGCTCCATCATTTGTCCAACACTTAGCAAGTTACTTGCAAGGCTTGGTACTAAAAGAACGTCATTAACAGATCGAGTGACGTTATTAGTTTGAACAGTTATCGTACCTTTGCCTTTAGTGTCAACAAGCGCTCCATTCCCTAGTTTGACGCGGGACTTTACGGAGGTGTTGATACTATCAAATAACTTTTCATCTCCTGTCATGTGGTTGCTGCACCCACTGTCGATCAACCAAGTATCGTCCCTCTGTTTATTTGCGACATGACAGGCATAGAATAGCTGATTTTTGTTCTCCGGTATATCTTCACTTTCTTCCGTGAAGTTAGCTTGATGATTTTGTTTTAAACGGCAATCTTTTTCTAGATGCCCAAATCTTTTGCAGTTATTGCATTGTGGCTTCCCTTTATGGAAACAATCTTTCTCCAAGTGGTTTGTCCTTTTGCAAATACCACATGGAGGGTAGCTTTTTCTTTTTTGATCGAACCCGGTTCTGGGTTTTGCTCCTCCTCTCGAATTTTCTTCAAGATTTCTTTTCCCCCCATTATTAGATTTTTGAGACCTTAATTTGAGTTTAGACTGAAAGGCACTTTCGAGTGAGTTTTCACTACGCCGACTCAGTCTAGCCTCATATGCTTCGAGAGAGCCAACTAATTCTGTTACTGACAGAGTCTCAATGTCTTTTGACTCTTCAATAGCAGTAATGACATGATCGTATTTTTCAGTCATACTGATAAGTATTTTTTCTACGATCCTTTTATCAGTTATATTATCTCCATAGGCTCTCATTTGGTTTACTATTTCTTTAATTCTAGAATAGTAGTCTTTAACGGTCTCGGTCTCTTTCATATTTAAATTTTCAAAATCTCGTCTTAGAGTTAGTAGTTTTACAGATCTCACCTTAGCATTTCCTTGAAATTCTTCTTGAAGGATTTTCCACGCCTCTTTGGCTGTCGTGGCTCCCATGATTCGTGGAAAGATAGACGGTGTCAAGGCTTGTTGAATATAGCCTAGAGCAGCAGCATTTCTTACAACATTTTTGTTGTATTTTTCTTGTTCTTCTGCGGACAGAGTTTCGGCGTCTTTTAGAGTTGTAAACCCGACTTCGACAATATCCCACAAGCTTTGTGCTTGGAAATATGTCTTCATTCGGATACTCCAAAAATCATAGTTATCACCATCAAAGATGGGGACGGGAATATTGTACGCATCGACGGTAGTCATGATGTATTCGAACGAACGCCCAAAATAGCTCTGATACCACTTGTTAGATTTAGTGTAGGTTTAGATTTTTTAGAAGTGATAGTATGAAGTATTATAGTGTTTATAATGTTGAGGGGGTGTTTTAGAAATTAGAATGGAAAAGAGTTTTTAGAAAGTTGTTTTATTACTTCAATTTGTTTGTGTTTTGTTGTGTTACATTTTGCAAGACCACTAGCCTATTTATAGGCTCAATAAGTCTACTAGATCATTCTAGCAAATCTTGATTTTTTTGACTAACTAAATCTCTAACAATTTCTAGTCACTTCTACTTAAATATCTACTATTAAATATCTAATAAAACTTACTAATTCTAGACTAATCTATATTAATCTAGAAAAACATTATAATATTTTAACAGGACATAATAGGTGAAGTTATAATTATGATCTTGTGTTTGACACTTTTGACTCCCGACTTAGTTATAATTTTGAACATAATGTTACTTCTTTTTTTTATTGCAGTGGACAATCAACAAACGTTAACAGAAGATGAAATTCAAAAGATAGAAATACCTGTCTAAGGGGAACTAAGTTTGTACGAAGCTGACAAAAATCAAGAACCATACGAGGGTATTGTAGTGACCCGAACTTTTCCATGTTTATATATATTAATTGAGATTGATATTTACATGATTAAATGTTTCCAACATGTTAAGCAATCAAACTTGTTAAGACTTGATTAATTGAAATATGTTTCATATAGACAATTGACCACCCAAGTTGATCGGTGATTCACGAACGTTAAAACTTGTAAAAACTATATGATGACATATATATGGATATATATATAGTTAACATGATACTATGATAAGAAAACATATCATAAAGTATATTAACAATGAACTACATATGTAAAAACAAGACTACTAACTTAATGATTTTTAAACGAGACATATATGTAACGATTATCGTTGTAAAGACATTTAATGTATATATATCATATTAAGAGATATTCATACATGATAATATCATGATAATATAATAATTTAAAATCTCATTTGATATTATAAACATTGGGTTAACAACATTTAACAAGATCGTTAACCTAAAGGTTTCAAAACAACACTTACATGTAACGACTAACGATGACTTAACGACTCAGTTAAAATGTATATACATGTAGTGTTTTAATATGTATTTATACACTTTTGAAAGACTTCAATACACTTATCAAAATACTTCTACTTAACAAAAATGCTTACAATTACATCCTCGTTCAGTTTCATCAACAATTCTACTCGTATGCACCCGTATTCGTACTCGTACAATACACAGCTTTTAGATGTATGTACTATTGGTATATACACTCAAATGATCAGCTCTTAGCAGCCCATGTGAGTCACCTAACACATGTGGGAACCATCATTTGGCAACTAGCATGAAATATCTCATAAAATTACAAAAATATGAGTAATCATTCATGACTTATCTACATGAAAACAAAATTACATATCCTTTATATCTAATCCATACACCAACGACCAAAAACACCTACAAACACTTTCATTCTTCAATTTTCTTCATCTAATTGATCTCTCTCAAGTTCTATCTTCAAGTTCTAAGTGTTCTTCATAAATTCCAAAAGTTCTAGTTTCATAAAATCAAGAATACTTTCAAGTTTGCTAGCTCACTTCCAATCTTGTAAGGTGATCATCCAACCTCAAGAAATCTTTGTTTCTTACAGTAGGTTATCATTCTAATACAAGGTAATAATCATATTCAAACTTTGGTTCAATTTCTATAACTATAACAATCTTATTTCAAGTGATGATCTTACTTGAACTTGTTTTCGTGTCATGATTCTGCTTCAAGAACTTCGAGCCATCCAAGGATCCATTGAAGCTAGATCCATTTTTCTCTTTTCCAGTAGGTTTATCCAAGGAAATTAAGGTAGTAATGATGTTCATAACATCATTCGATTCATACATATAAAGCTATCTTATTCGAAGGTTTAAACTTGTAATCACTAGAACATAGTTTAGTTAATTCTAAACTTGTTCGCAAACAAAAGTTAATCCTTCTAACTTGACTTTTAAAATCAACTAAACACATGTTCTATATCTATATGATATGCTAACTTAATGATTTAAAACCTGGAAACACGAAAAACACCGTAAAACCGGATTTACGCCGTCGTAGTAACACCGCGGGCTGTTTTGGGTTAGTTAATTAAAAACTATGATAAACTTTGATTTAAAAGTTGTTATTCTGAGAAAATGATTTTTATTATGAACATGAAACTATATCCAAAAATTATGATTAAACTCAAAGTGGAAGTATGTTTTCTAAAATGGTCATCTAGACGTCGTTCTTTCGACTGAAATAACTACCTTTACAAAAATGACTTGTAACTTATTTTTCCGACTATAAACCTATACTTTTCTGTTTAGATTCATAAAATAGAGTTCAATATGAAACCATAGCAATTTGATTCACTCAAAACGGATTTAAAATGAAGAAGTTATGGGTTAAACAAGATTGGATAATTTTTCTCATTTTAGCTACGTGAAAATTGGTAACAAATCTATTCCAACCATAACTTAATCAACTTGTATTGTATATTATGTAATCTTGAGATACCATAGACACGTATACAATGTTTCGACCTATCATGTCGACACATCTATATATATTTCGGAACAACCATAGACACTCTATATGTGAATGTTGGAGTTAGCTATACAGGGTTGAGGTTGATTCCAAAATATATATAGTTTGAGTTGTGATCAATACTGAGATACGTATACACTGGGTCGTGGATTGATTCAAGATAATATTTATCGATTTATTTCTGTACATCTAACTGTGGACAACTAGTTGTAGGTTACTAACGAGGACAGCTGACTTAATAAACTTAAAACATCAAAATATATTAAAAGTGTTGTAAATATATTTTGAACATACTTTGATATATATGTATATATTGTTATAGGTTCGTGAATCAACCAGTGGCCAAGTCTTACTTCCCGACGAAGTAAAAATCTGTGAAAGTGAGTTATAGTCCCACTTTTAAAATCTAATATTTTTGGGATGAGAATACATGCAGGTTTTATAAATGATTTACAAAATAGACACAAGTACGTGAAACTACATTCTATGGTTGAATTATCGAAATCGAATATGCCCCTTTTTATTAAGTCTGGTAATCTAAGAAATAGAGAACAGACACCCTAATTGACGCGAATCCTAAAGATAGATCTATTGGGCCTAACAAACCCCATCCAAAGTACCGGATGCTTTAGTACTTCGAAATTTATATCATATCCGAAGGGTGTCCCGGAATGATGGGGATATTCTTATATATGCATCTTGTTAATGTCGGTTACCAGGTGTTCACCATATGAATGATTTTTATCTCTATGTATGGGATGTGTATTGAAATATGAAATCTTGTGGTCTATTGTTACGATTTGATATATATAGGTTAAACCTATAACTCACCAACATTTTTTGTTGACGTTTAAAGCATGTTTATTCTCAGGTGAATATTAAGAGCTTCCGCTGTTGCATACTAAAATAAGGACAAGATTTGGAGTCCATATTTGTATGATATTGTGTAAAAACTGCATTCAAGAAACTGATTTCGATGTAACATATTTGTATTGTAAACCATTATGTAATGGTCGTGTGTAAACAGGATATTTTAGATTATCATTATTTGATAATCTACGTAAAGCTTTTTAAACCTTTATTTATGAAATAAAGGTTATGGTTTGTTTTAAAAATGAATGCAGTCTTTGAAAAACGTCTCATATTGAGGTCAAAACCTCGCAACGAAATCAATTAATATGGAACGTTTTTAATCAATAAGAACGGGACATTTCAGTTGGTATCCGAGCGTTGGTCTTAGAGAACCAGAATTTTGCATTAGTGTGTCTTATCGAGTTTGTTAGGATGCATTAGTGAGTCTGGACTTCGACCGTGTTTATTTGAAAAATGATTGCTTAACAAATTTTGTTGGAAACTATATATTTTTAACATGTGAATATTATGTGATATATTAATCTCTTAACGCGTTTGATATTATGTGATAGATGTCTACCTCTAGAACAAGTCCCATTGACTCACCTAATAATAATGAAGAGTCAAATGTAAATTGGAATGATTCGTGGACTGATTCACAAGTTCCCGAAGAGGAACCGGAAGAAGAGTCGGAACCGGAAGAAGAATCGGAACCGGAAGAAGAATCGGAACCGGATGAACAAATAGAACCGGTGGGGGAAATAATAAAACGGTTAAGTAAAAGAAAATCCTCAACCAACCGACCAAGGTTAATTATGGTCAATGGTGTTTCCGCCAAGGAAGCAAAATATTGGGAGGATTACCAATTCTCCGATGAATCGGATTCCGACGAGAATTCCGATGATGTTATAGAAATTACCCCAACTGAATTTAAAAAGGCAAAAGAAAATAATAAGGGAAAGGGCATAAAAATAGAGAAATCTAATTCCAACCCCGATGAACTTTATATGTATCGTCAACGCCCGAAGTCCTTAAGTTGTAACAATGACCCGGGAACCTCTAAACCACCAGGTTTTTCTAAACCAATGTGGACAACGACGGCTCGTATTAGGGGAACATCATATATCCCTAGAAACTTGGCAAAACGAACCAAAACCGAAGAAGAAGAAACGAGCGAGTCAGAATAAGATAGTTGTATTCGTGTGGTGTAATATATGTAATATAGTGTTCTTATGCTTTATGATATATGTAAAAATTGCTTGTATTAATAAGTATTTTTTTATGAATCTAACTCTTGTCTATTTTACAGTTTAAAAACACAAAATGGATAGACAACCCAATATTTTAAGAGACCTACCCGGAGACATGATTGATGAAATCTTGTCTAGAGTCGGCCAGAATTCTTCGGCACAACTATTTAAGGCGAGATCAGTTTGTAAGACATTCGAAGAACGTTCCAAGAATGTCTTGGTTTATAAGAGACTTTCGTTTGAAAGATGGGGGATATCACATTGGGAAACCCATAAGTTACGATGTGTTTACTTTGACGCATATATTGCGGGGAACCCAAATGCTATTTTACGAAACGGGTTAAGAAATTATTTTGACTCAATATATCCGAATATTGGACTTCGTGATTTAAAAAAAGCGGCTAACATGCAACATAAAGAAGCATGTTATGCTTACGGATTAGTAATATTCGCTTCTCACCAAAGTGAGAACAAGAACATCGGGCTACAACTATTAAACAAAACGTTTCCACAAGTGACGGAGTCGGTAATTGGGGTAAGAAATGAGGTTTTTAGATTATTACGGGATTGTTGGACATTATGTAACCCTCATCCCTTTGATGACGTTACAACACGCTGTCTTATCAACGGCCATAATGGTTATGTTGCACAAGACCAAGGATGGGAAGTAGTCCTAGTAAAACCAGAATGCATGACTTGTTTCTGGACGTATGAATTACGTGTCTTTATTGCCTTTGCTGAACGACTTGTGTACTAGCTAGAATTGTCTTCACAACTATCTTGTATCAAAGTTATTGTGTGCTATATTTCATGCTTTATGTAAAATAAGCGGTATTGTAAGTTTGTAAAATATTGTATAAAAGTTTGAACGCGAAATATTATTATAATCAGTTTTTCATATAGAATTGTAGTAGTTGAATTGTATATTAGCTACTAAGTATGAACTTAACGGGTAGGTACTACCCGAATTTAAACTTATAAAACGCTAATATGAAGAAAAAGCTTTTATAAATGAGTTCATATTATGCTACGAAATACTATTAACTACTCTTAATATTCTGTATGATTAACTTGTTCCATTTAACTATTTTGAAGGAAATGGCACCGACTACTCGACACACCGTGAATATGAATGAAGAGGAATTCCGTACTTTTCTAGCTTCAAACATAGCCGCAGTACAGGCTGCGCTACATACCAACAATAACCTTGGATCTAGCAGTACAGGAAATCGTGTAGGATGCACCTACAAAGAATTCACTGCCTGCAAACCTTTGGAATTTGATGGAACCGAAGGACCGATCGGATTGAAACGGTGGACCGAGAAGGTCGAATCGGTGTTTGCCATAAGTAAGTGTACTGAAGAGGACAAAGTAAAGTACGCTACGCATACCTTCACAGGTTCTGCGTTAACATGGTGGAATACCTATCTAGAGCAAGTGGGACAAGACGATGCGTACGCACTACCGTGGTCAGCATTCAAGCACTTGATGAACGAGAAGTACCGTCCCAGAACCGAGGTCAATAAGCTCAAGACAGAACTTAGAGGGTTACGAACCCAAGGATTTGATATTACCACGTACGAAAGATGATTCACAGAATTGAGCCTATTGTGTCCGGGAGCATTCGAAGATGAGGAAGAGAAGATCGACGCGTTTGTGAAAGGATTACCGGAAAGAATCCAAGAAGATATAAGTTCACACGAGCCCGCCTCCATACAACAGGCATGTAGAATGGCTCACAAACTCGTGAACCAAATTGAAGAAAGAATTAAAGAACAGACTGCTGAAGAGGCCAATGTGAAGCAAGTCAAAAGAAAGTGGGAGAAAAACGGTGATAAGAATCACCAATACAACAACAACAACAATTACAACAATAATCGCAACAATTATCCCAACAATCGCAACATCAATCGCAACTACAACAAACGGCCCAACAACAACAACAACAACAACAGCAACTACAACAATCATCCCAACAACAATAATAACCGCAACAACAACAACAATCAGAAGCAGCTATGCCAAAGGTGTGAAAAGAATCACTCGGGGTTCTGCACCAAATTTTGCAACAAGTGTAAAAGAAATGGTCATAGCGCGGCGAAGTGTGAGGTCTACGGACCAGGGGTTAATAGAACGAAAGGAACAAATGGTGTCGGAACGAGTAATGGCGGAGCAAGTAGTGTCGGAGCAAGTTATGCCAATGTAGTTTGTTATAAATGTGGAAAACCAGGCCACATTATTAGAAATTGCCCGAACCAGGAGAACACGAATGGACAAGGCCGTGGAAGAGTTTTCAATATTAATGCGGCAGAGGCACAGGAAGACCCGGAGCTTGTTACGGGTACGTTTCTTATTGACAATAAATCTGCTTACGTTTTATTTGATTCAGGTGCGGATAGAAGCTATATGAGTAGAGATTTTTGTGCTAAATTAAGTTGTCCATTGACGCCTTTGGATAGTAAATTTTTACTCGAATTAGCAAATGGTAAATTAATTTCAGCAGATAATATATGTCGGAATCGAGAAATTAAACTGGTTAGCGAAACATTTAAGATTGATTTGATACCAGTAGAGTTAGGGAGTTTTGATGTGATAATCGGTATGGACTGGTTGAAAGAAGTGAAAGCGGAGATCGTTTGTTACAAAAATGCAATTCGCATTATACGAGAAAAAGGAAAACCCTTAATGGTGTACGGAGAAAAGGGCAACACGAAGCTACATCTTATTAGTAATTTGAAGGCACAAAAACTAATAAGAAAAGGTTGCTATGCTGTTCTAGCACACGTCGAGAAAGTACAAACTGAAGAAAAGAGCATCAATGATGTTCCCGTCGCAAAAGAATTTCCTGATGTATTTCCGAAAGAATTACCGGGATTACCCCCACATCGATCCGTTGAATTTCAAATAGATCTTGTACCAGGAGCTGCACCAATAGCTCGTGCTCCTTACAGACTCGCACCCAGCGAGATGAAAGAACTACAAAGCCAATTACAAGAACTTTTAGAGCGTGGTTTCATTCGACCAAGCACATCACCGTGGGGAGCTCCTGTTTTGTTTGTCAAGAAGAAAGATGGTACATTCAGGTTGTGTATCGACTACCGAGAGTTGAACAAACTTACCATCAAGAACCGCTACCCACTACCGAGAATCGATGACTTATTTGATCAACTACAAGGCTCGTCTATTTATTCAAAGATTGACTTACGTTCCGGGTATCATCAAATGCGGGTGAAAGAAGATGCTATTCCAAAGACTGCTTTCAGAACACGTTACGGTCATTACGAGTTTATGGTCATGCCGTTTGGTTTAACTAATGCACCAGCTGTGTTCATGGACCTTATGAACCGAGTGTGTGGACCATACCTTGACAAGTTTGTCATTGTTTTCATTGATGACATACTTATTTACTCAAAGAATGACCAAGAACACGGTGAACATTTGAGAAAGGTGTTAGAAGTATTGAGGAAGGAAGAATTGTACGCTAAGTTTTCAAAGTGTGCATTTTGGTTGGAAGAAGTTCAATTCCTCGGTCACATAGTGAACAAAGAAGGTATTAAGGTGGATCCGGCAAAGATAGAAACTGTTGAAAAGTGGGAAACCCCGAAAACTCCGAAACACATACGCCAGTTTTTAGGACTAGCTGGTTACTACAGAAGGTTCATCCAAGACTTTTCCAGAATAGCAAAACCCTTGACTGCATTAACGCATAAAGGGAAGAAATTTGAATGGAATGATGAACAAGAGAAAGCGTTTCAGTTATTGAAGAAAAAGCTAACTACGGCACCTATATTGTCATTGCCTGAAGGGAATGATGATTTTGTGATTTATTGTGATGCATCAAAGCAAGGTCTCGGTTGTGTATTAATGCAACGAACGAAGGTGATTGCTTATGCGTCTAGACAATTGAAGATTCACGAACAAAATTATACGACGCATGATTTGGAATTAGGCGCGGTTGTTTTTGCATTAAAGACTTGGAGGCACTACTTATATGGGGTCAAAAGTATTATATATACCGACCACAAAAGTCTTCAACACATATTTAATCAAAAACAACTGAATATGAGGCAGCGTAGGTGGATTGAATTATTGAATGATTACGACTTTGAGATTCGTTACCACCCGGGGAAGGCAAATGTGGTAGCCGATGCCTTGAGCAGGAAGGACAGAGAACCCATTCGAGTAAAATCTATGAATATAATGATTCATAATAACATTACTACTCAAATAAAGGAGGCGCAACAAGGAGTTTTAAAAGAGGGAAATTTAAAGGATGAAATACCCAAAGGATCGGAGAAGCATCTTAATATTCGGGAAGACGGAACCCGGTATAGGGCTGAAAAGATTTGGGTACCAAAATTTGGAGATATGAGAGAAATGGTACTTAGAGAAGCTCATAAAACCAGATACTCAATACATCCTGGAACGGGGAAGATGTACAAGGATCTCAAGAAACATTTTTGGTGGCCGGGTATGAAAGCCGATGTTGCTAAATACGTAGGAGAATGTTTGACGTGTTCTAAGGTCAAAGCTGAGCATCAGAAACCATCAGGTCTACTTCAACAACCCGAAATCCCGAAATGGAAATGGGAAAACATTACCATGGATTTCATCACTAAATTGCCAAGGACTGCAAGTGGTTTTGATACTATTTGGGTAATAGTTGACCGTCTCACCAAATCAGCACACTTCTTGCCAATAAGAGAAGATGACAAGATGGAGAAGTTAGCACGACTGTATTTGAAGGAAGTCATCTCCAGACATGGAATACCAATCTCTATTATCTCTGATAGGGATGGCAGATTTATTTCAAGATTCTGGCAGACATTACAGCAAGCATTAGGAACTCGTCTAGACATGAGTACTGCCTATCATCCACAAACTTATGGGCAGAGCGAAAGGACGATACAAACGCTTGAAGACATGCTACGAGCATGTGTTATTGATTTCGGAAACAGTTGGGATCGACATCTACCGTTAGCAGAATTTTCCTACAACAACAGCTACCATTCAAGCATTGAGATGGCGCCGTTTGAAGCACTTTATGGTAGAAAGTGCAGGTCTCCGATTTGTTGGAGTGAAGTGGGGGATAGACAGATTACGGGTCCGGAGATTATACAAGAAACTACCGAGAAGATCATCCAAATTCAACAACGGTTGAAAACCGCCCAAAGTCGACAAAAGAGCTACGCTGACATTAAAAGAAAAGATATAGAATTTGAAATTGGAGAGATGGTCATGCTTAAAGTTGCACCTTGAAAAGTCGTTGTTCGATTTGGTAAACGAGGGAAATTAAATCCAAGGTATATTGGACCATTCAAGATTATTGATCGTGTCGGACCAGTAGCTTACCGACTAGAGTTACCTCAACAACTCGCGGCTGTACATAACACTTTCCACGTCTCGAATTTAAAGAAATGTTTTGCTAAAGAAGATCTCACTATTCCGTTAGATGAAATCCAAATCAACGAAAAACTTCAATTCATCGAAGAACCCGTCGAAATAATGGATCGTGAGGTTAAAAGACTTAACCAAAACAAGATACCAATTGTTAAGGTTCGATGGAATGCTCGTAGAGGACCCGAGTTCACCTGGGAGCGTGAAGATCAGATGAAGAAGAAATACCCGCATCTATTTCCAGAAGATTCGTCAACACCTTCAACAGCTTAAAATTTCGGGACGAAATTTATTTAACGGGTAGGTACTGTAGTGACCCGAACTTTTCCATGTTTATATATATTAATTGAGATTGATATTTACATGATTAAATGTTTCCAACATGTTAAGCAATCAAACTTGTTAAGACTTGATTAATTGAAATATGTTTCATATAGACAATTGACCACCCAAGTTGATCGGTGATTCACGAACGTTAAAACTTGTAAAAACTATATGATGACATATATATGGATATATATATAGTTAACATGATACTATGATAAGAAAACATATCATAAAGTATATTAACAATGAACTACATATGTAAAAACAAGACTACTAACTTAATGATTTTTAAACGAGACATATATGTAACGATTATCGTTGTAAAGACATTTAATGTATATATATCATATTAAGAGATATTCATACATGATAATATCATGATAATATAATAATTTAAAATCTCATTTGATATTATAAACATTGGGTTAACAACATTTAACAAGATCGTTAACCTAAAGGTTTCAAAACAACACTTACATGTAACGACTAACGATGACTTAACGACTCAGTTAAAATGTATATACATGTAGTGTTTTAATATGTATTTATACACTTTTGAAAGACTTCAATACACTTATCAAAATACTTCTACTTAACAAAAATGCTTACAATTACATCCTCGTTCAGTTTCATCAACAATTCTACTCGTATGCACCCGTATTCGTACTCGTACAATACACAGCTTTTAGATGTATGTACTATTGGTATATACACTCCAATGATCAGCTCTTAGCAGCCCATGTGAGTCACCTAACACATGTGGGAACCATCATTTGGCAACTAGCATGAAATATCTCATAAAATTACAAAAATATGAGTAATCATTCATGACTTATCTACATGAAAACAAAATTACATATCCTTTATATCTAATCCATACACCAACGACCAAAAACACCTACAAACACTTTCATTCTTCAATTTTCTTCATCTAATTGATCTCTCTCAAGTTCTATCTTCAAGTTCTAAGTGTTCTTCATAAATTCCAAAAGTTCTAGTTTCATAAAATCAAGAATACTTTCAAGTTTGCTAGCTCACTTCCAATCTTGTAAGGTGATCATCCAACCTCAAGAAATCTTTGTTTCTTACAGTAGGTTATCATTCTAATACAAGGTAATAATCATATTCAAACTTTGGTTCAATTTCTATAACTATAACAATCTTATTTCAAGTGATGATCTTACTTGAACTTGTTTTCGTGTCATGATTCTGCTTCAAGAACTTCGAGCCATCCAAGGATCCATTGAAGCTAGATCCATTTTTCTCTTTTCCAGTAGGTTTATCCAAGGAAATTAAGGTAGTAATGATGTTCATAACATCATTCGATTCATACATATAAAGCTATCTTATTCGAAGGTTTAAACTTGTAATCACTAGAACATAGTTTAGTTAATTCTAAACTTGTTCGCAAACAAAAGTTAATCCTTCTAACTTGACTTTTAAAATCAACTAAACACATGTTCTATATCTATATGATATGCTAACTTAATGATTTAAAACCTGGAAACACGAAAAACACCGTAAAACCGGATTTACGCCGTCGTAGTAACACCGCGGGCTGTTTTGGGTTAGTTAATTAAAAACTATGATAAACTTTGATTTAAAAGTTGTTATTCTGAGAAAATGATTTTTATTATGAACATGAAACTATATCCAAAAATTATGATTAAACTCAAAGTGGAAGTATGTTTTCTAAAATGGTCATCTAGACGTCGTTCTTTCGACTGAAATGACTACCTTTACAAAAATGACTTGTAACTTATTTTTCCGACTATAAACCTATACTTTTATGTTTAGATTCATAAAATAGAGTTCAATATGAAACCATAGCAATTTGATTCACTCAAAACGGATTTAAAATGAAGAAGTTATGGGTAAAACAAGATTGGATAATTTTTCTCATTTTAGCTACGTGAAAATTGGTAACAAATCTATTCCAACCATAACTTAATCAACTTGTATTGTATATTATGTAATCTTGAGATACCATAGACACGTATACAATGTTTCGACCTATCATGTCGACACATCTATATATATTTCGGAACAACCATAGACACTCTATATGTGAATGTTGGAGTTAGCTATACAGGGTTGAGGTTGATTCCAAAATATATATAGTTTGAGTTGTGATCAATACTGAGATAAGTATACACTGGGTCGTGGATTGATTCAAGATAATATTTATCGATTTATTTCTGTACATCTAACTGTGGACAACTAGTTGTAGGTTACTAACGAGGACAGCTGACTTAATAAACTTAAAACATCAAAATATATTAAAAGTGTTGTAAATATATTTTGAACATACTTTGATATATATGTATATATTGTTATAGGTTCGTGAATCAACCAGTGGCCAAGTCTTACTTCCCGACGAAGTAAAAATCTGTGAAAGTGAGTTATAGTCCCACTTTTAAAATCTAATATTTTTGGGATGAGAATACATGCAGGTTTTATAAATGATTTACAAAATAGACACAAGTACGTGAAACTACATTCTATGGTTGAATTATCGAAATCGAATATGCCCCTTTTTATTAAGTCTGGTAATCTAAGAATTAGGGAACAGACACCCTAATTGACGCGAATCCTAAAGATAGATCTATTGGGCCTAACAAACCCCATCCAAAGTACCGGATGCTTTAGTACTTCGAAATTTATATCATATCCGAAGGGTGTCCCGGAATGATGGGGATATTCTTATATATGCATCTTGTTAATGTCGGTTACCAGGTGTTCACCATATGAATGATTTTTATCTCTATGTATGGGATGTGTATTGAAATATGAAATCTTGTGGTCTATTGTTACGATTTGATATATATAGGTTAAACCTATAACTCACCAACATTTTTTGTTGACGTTTAAAGCATGTTTATTCTCAGGTGAATATTAAGAGCTTCCGCTGTTGCATACTAAAATAAGGACAAGATTTGGAGTCCATATTTGTATGATATTGTGTAAAAACTGCATTCAAGAAACTGATTTCGATGTAACATATTTGTATTGTAAACCATTATGTAATGGTCGTGTGTAAACAGGATATTTTAGATTATCATTATTTGATAATCTACGTAAAGCTTTTTAAACCTTTATTTATGAAATAAAGGTTATGGTTTGTTTTAAAAATGAATGCAGTCTTTGAAAAACGTCTCATATAGAGGTCAAAACCTCGCAACGAAATCAATTAATATGGAACGTTTTTAATCAATAAGAACGGGACATTTCAGGTATGATATTTGAAACAGATGAAGCAGCATGATCGTTTTACGACGAGTATGCAAGGCGGGTGGGTTTCATTACGCGTGTTTTATCTTCTCGTAAGTCGGAGAAAGATGGACCGATAATTTCTTGTGGACTTGGGTGTAGAGGAGATTTAAAGAATCATAAAAATGAAAATGTTAAGATCAATAAAAAGAAGAATAATAGTAAAAAAGGGTGTGCAGCAATGATTTTAGTAAAAAAAAAAAAAAGATAAACCGGGAAATTGGGTGGTTAGGAAATTTGTAAAGGAGCACAATCATCTGCTTCATGTTTTAAGTTCAAAAAGACGTCTGACATTTGTGAGTTTGTACTGACTGCTGCATATGAAATTGAGTATGTATGAAATTCTTGTAATCTTAATATTTAATTTAATATTATATATTATATATATTATATAGGATGAGAAAGACAAGAGAATTCAGGAACTAACAACGGCTGAACTACGTGTAAAGAAGCGGTTGAGTACAGCGTACCGGGAACAACTTGTTGCTTTAATGAAAGATGTTGATGGTCACAACGAACATCTATCATCCAAAGTTCAAATTGTTCATAATAGTTTAAAAAGACTTGAAGCAAAGAACGGACATATCCTTTAGAGATAGCCAACTTCACCGTATGTGCAGCGAGTATTCTAATATATCTTCTGCTTTGCCGTTGTTAAAAATAACCATTATTCTTGTGGAAATGACAAAAGAGCACTATAATTTTGATTTTTTTTTGACAAAATTGTGACATGTGAAATTGTGAATACAAAAGATGGTTCAGTATTACGTAGTATATTACATTAAGTATTTTTTGTTAAAAGATGAACTCCTGTCAGTTTATGTCTTCCCATTTCCCAAGTTCATGGTGAAGAATATATTCCTCAAGAAATAAAAACTGAGATCACAAACACTTCCACTATATGAATTTTTAACATCTGATCTTCTGTAAATACAACATCTCGGCTTCGTACGAGTTTCTTCTGAACTGGATCATATAACCTGTACCCAAAATCATCTTCACCATAGCCGAGGAATACACATGGCTTAGTCTTCATATCAAGCTTTGACCTCTCATCTTTGGGAACATGAACAAAAGCTTTACATCCAAAAACTCGTAAATGACGGTAAGAAACATCTTTGCCGCTCCAAACCCTGTTAGGAACATCAAAATGCAAAGGAACACAAGGGGTTAGATTAATAATATGAACTGCCGTATTTAAAGCCTCACTCCAAAAGGAATCGGACAACCCTGCATGTGAAAGCAAACATCTAACTCTCTCAACCAAAGTTCTGTTCATCCTCTCTGCTAAGCCATTCAACTGAGGTGTCTTTGGTGGAGTCTTTTGATGCCGAATACCATTCTCCTTACAATAAGCATCAAATCTGCCAATGTATTCACCGCCATTATCAGTCCGAATACACTTGAGTTTCTTCCCCGTTTGCCTTTCAACTAGTGTATGAAATTCCTTAAACTTTTCAAATACTTGATCCTTTGACTTTAAGGTATAAACCCACACCTTCCTGGAATGATCATCGATGAATGTAACAAAGTAGGAACATCCACCAAGTGTCCTAGTCTTCATAGGCCCACAAACATCCGAATGAACTAGATCAAGTATGTTCTCCATTCGAAAAGGAGAATGACTCTTAAACGCAACTCTGGTCTGTTTCCCTGCCAAACAGTGAGAACACTTACTCAAATCAATACCACTAACACCCGACAACACATTCTTCTTGAACAAGATAGACATCCCCTTTTCACTCATGTGGCCAAGTCTTTTATGCCACAACTCAGTAGAATCAACATTGTCCACTGCGTTAACAATGTTCTGGATGATCTTCGGACGCGTGATGTATAATCTTGAGTCTTTCTTGCCTCTTCCCACTATCATAGAACCAAGAGTTAGTTTCCAAATACCATTACCAAAACCGTTATAATAACCATCATCATCAAGAATGCCTGTTGAAATAACATTAAGTCTCATATCCAGAACATGTTTTACATTATGCAAAACTAACTCCATTCCCGTGTCAAATTTCAAACAAACATCTCCAATACCAACAATCTTTGATAACCCGGCATTACCCATCCTAGCAAATCCATAGTCACCTGGAGTGTAAGATGAGAAGTGATCTCTACAAATTGCAACATGACATGTAGCACCACTATCAACAATCCAACTCGTGTCATCATGAGTAAGATTAATCATATCATAATCAATACAAACAAAGAATTCATCCGTAATAGTGTTAGCTTCAACCTTATCATCATCACCACCATCACTTTTCTTTTGTTTATTCTTGTCATATGCCTTTTTCTTCTCATTCTTCAACTTTGGACAATACCACTTTGTGTGCCCCTTTTCATGACAATTATAACACTCAACATTAGCAAATTTGCCTTTGCGTGAGCTGCTACGATGATTGCCTCTTTTACCCTGACCTCTATTATGACTTCTCCCCCGCGTTTCTGTGACCAAGATATCTGACTGTGAAGAGGAACCTTGTGACTTTCTTCTCATCTCTTCATTCAAAATACTACCCTTAGCCAATTCCATGGTGATAGTACCATTCGGTGCAGAGTTGGACAAAGATGTCCTAAAAGTCTCCCAAGAGTCCGGTAATGTACCAAGTAACCAGAGACCCTGAATCTCATCCTCAAACTTGATACCCATACCTGCAAGCTGATTTATAATACCCTGATATGCATTTAGGTGATCTGTAATAGGAGTCCCATCATGATACTTCAAAGCCATCATCTGCTTAATTAAGAACAACTTGTTATTCAGATTTGTTGGGCTTATTATTTTGTTTCCATTTATGTGAAAGTAATGGCCCAAGCCCAACAAAAATAGGCCCAAATGCTTGTTGACTTGGTCAAGCATTCTAGGCATTTTGAACTCCAAGTGCAGATCCATTTTTCATTAAGAGAGAGATCAGAGAGTTTTAAGAAAAAGGGTGAAAACCCCAATTTCCGTTTTTAGCTACAGCAGTCCATAAAAGAGACGATCCCCGGAGATCCGACCGTTGAATCTTCTTCGTTTTTGGGCTGTGTCTTCCTGACATCAGTGCCAACATTTTCAACCGTTGAATTCGTCTAAAGAGGTCTGTAGCTCGTGATTTTGCTGCTGGAACAGAGAGCAAATTATTGGGTGACGAATTTCCTCTTTTGTCTTTAAATTGTTTCATATACTTGTTGATTATTGTTGTTCAAGAGTATGATGATGTTGTATGCCTCTAGTTGATCTAGAGAAGGATTATTTGTATTGCTCTCTTTGTTGATGATAGTGGAATTTAAGTGGCTTACGAGTCCCGTGGTTTTTACTCTCGATTTTGAGGGGTTTTCCACGTAAAAAGTCTCGTGTGTATTGTGTGTGCTTATTTATTTCGTATTTACTGATTTGGGACAGAATTGGAACTGATTTGTGATGATTGTGGTATAGCTTGTTTGTTAGCATCTTCACGGGTTCATACGGGTCGGGAAAGTATTGGTCAAACGGGTTTGTTTCCGCTTTGTAGATTGTCCGTTGTGACTATTTTCCCATCATGAATAAATACGCTAAACTTGTAACTCAAAAGTATATGAACTATGTAGACATATAATATAATAGAGCTTTTTAATTGTTATAACATCCAGTTACACTATGTTTTATTTAACACTTCATATGGTACTATATCATGCCTGTTAACTTATCTCATCCTTATAACAATTAGGTTTATTTGTAATTCTTCTTTAACTTTGCAGCATTATAGTTACTAAAAATTGTCATGCATATGTAGGATGAATTATTAATCCGATGTAGAATTTTTTGTATTAACACGTAAATTAAAAAAGAATTAAAGGAGATGATGAAACTTTACAATGTGTAATGTGGAGTATCATTTAATAAGCATACTCATAATAATATAGTATTATATACTGTATTAAATTAGGCTTATGCATGGTCAAAACTTAATCACCCCTTACATTAGAGATGCATAAGTTGTTTATGTGTGGTACAATCTAATAATAATCATGTAATATTTGACCTTTTGTTCAACGATTTGCAACATCTACTTTTTGAAGTTTAATTGCAAGGTCAGAGCTTTGAATGGATTAATTGTCGTTGGAAGAAGGGTAATTTGGAGTGGCTTCAGTGGATCTCCAACCCTATGTTCTTCGATGTTAACCCCATTTCAAAAGCGGGAATTGGCTGATCTGAAGGTTTTTGCTCAAATCCTCTGTTATGTCTTGGAATTGGGGCTAAGTGGGTTAGGCTAGGACGCTTTGTCGCTGAGTTCTCAGCACTGTGATCTTACTCCTATCCCAGCTTGTTTTTACAAGTTGTCCCTCCCAAGATGGTAACCGAGGATTAAAGCTTTTTTCCTTCAATGTAATCGCGTTGTTTCTAGTTTTTTTTTTTTTTTTTTTCTTCCCTTTTAGCTGTATCTTACCTTTTGTATAGCTTCTGTATTTTCTCGAGTTGTATTCCAGGATCCTTATGATCCTCCTTGTTGTACGTTTCATTCTTTATTTCCTTTATAATAATTTTTGTTGGCTTTTCAAAAAAAAAAAAAAAAATTAATTAATCCCAGTTCAGTTTGGCGTGCTGGTTCCATTAAAGATCGCAGTTACAAAGTTCGAATCGTGCAGTTTCAAGTATATGCATCAACAAAGCTTTAGTTAGCCGAGGGTCATATAGGGATGTATATAATAAATCAAGCAAAAAGAAGTTTAAACCTTAGATTCTAGATTATCATGTTGTAAATTATAGTGTATGATTATTAGTGGTATTCTTGGTCAAAGAGTTGGACTTTGGCATCTAAAACCAATGGTGTCTGTCTCGATGACCAAGTATTACAAATAAGTTACAGTGAATTACAAGTTTGGTTTTATAAAAAGAAATGAATATAATATAATTAGATGAATCGGTCAACATGAAGTTGCAGTTTAACACTTCAAGCTACAAACCTATGGTGATTGGTGCTTGAAATTTCATAGTAGGTACTACGTTATGGTTTCTAAAAACATGCTCAATTGGGTCTAAACTAAAGATATTACGATATGTAGACTGATTAGTAAAGATTGTTTCTAGCTGAATAAGAAAGAACATGATTGGGGTCAACTTCATATGCAAGCATTTAAGTCAGCTTATTTATAAGTGAACTATTATCAGAAGAAGAAAAAATACTATGGATCTTTACAAATATAGGTATCTAATCGTTTATATCCACTGAAAAGAAGACTTATGTGAGTTTCAGCATGTTAGACTCATTCAACCAGTTTGAGTTAAAACTTAAAACATGGCTCAAATCGATCCATCAATCCATATTATAATTGAATAGGTTAAAAACAACAAACATAACATACAGATCTATAGAACTCAACTAATTTTTACATGTAGTCTAACCGATAACGATCTTTTAGCTAGCCTAACCAATCCTCCTTTGTTGAGGTACAACAAGCACTGGTACAGGACCATTTACATGTCCATTGACCACATATTTTGACCTATACATGAACTTTTTGGGGGTTACAAAAAATGTTTTAAATCTTGAAGTACTTGTAACCATCTTCTGGGTTTTTCATTCCCTCTTCCCAGTCGCCCATTGACCGACCCCCAAAAACTACCTGCTGTATACCTACATATCTGAAAAATAAGATAACTGTTAGAAAATAAAGCAAAAATAGATTTACTTGAAATGGAAAGTGGACTTTTGGATCACATGAGATTCCTTTCTATGACTCTCAACGGCTACTACAAGCATCAAATTGTCCTCTTTCCTAAATTAGTCAAAGTTGAATAAGTTGTCATAAAAGTGATAGGATCCCTTGCCAAGTTAACCATATAGCCGTTTGAGGCTATATGATATAAATGGTTGTATTTGTCAATTGTAAAAAAAACTAAGTAATTCACAATGTAGTCCATTCACTTTTTTACTCATTTTTATCTTTTTCTGTTTATCAACTTGGCTCCATAAATAATCAATTCAATATCAATAAACAATCTAATTCCGCATAAATTATCAATTGTTTACAATAACGATAAGCTTAAACGAACTAAGACTACCAATCATAGGTTTTTCAACCCACTCATACACAAACGGGTTAATTTTCGGTTTCGTATCATAAGTGACATCATCAGACCCAGCAATTTAAACTGAAAAAAGGGGTCCACGGGATTAAAAACAGGGTTTCAGTCATCTGACATGCAATAAAATCTTTTATATCTCTTTATCAAAAAAAAAAAAAAAAAGTTCAGATTATATTTATTATAGTATAACTAATTAGGTCAACCATTTATATACCAGTATATAACAAAAATGATTATCTGTCAGCCCGACCCATTACAAACCAGCACAAATTTGTTGCAGATTGTGGGCTGATATACAGGTGCTTACTCTGAACTCAATACAGTGAGGCAGTTGAGCAGCACATCAAGAGCAAAGTAATCTGACGTACCAATGTCTACCCTGTACCACATTATCAAATATCCTGATTCTGTTTTCCTTGAAAAAAAAAAAAAAGTTTAATGGCAGCAATAAAATAGCATTATGTAAAATTTCATACCAAACCCTGCCCCAATTGTCCTGAAACTCAACATCACTGACGTCATGGAATGATGATGGCATCACATTAAAGCCCTTATCTGCATCGTACAGGGGATTGTATTCCATTGATGTATTTGCCAACTGTGAAATGAAAGACCACTATCAACGCTACTACATCAGAAAAATATAAATTATGTTTGACTTTTTGGTGTCCAAACTTTCAATACACAGCGTGATCACATAAAATTGTTCAAGTATTTCGTGTAGTTGTTAAGCATTTCAATCACTTTGTTGTTCCTCATTTCTAATCAGAGTTTCTTTCACTAACCTAAATATGAATAAATGTGATTATGGGAATCTATGGTCAAACAGGTATGCATAGATTTTATTAGCTTCATACTTCCCATAATTACAGCAGTTACAAAGTTTGAGTAATAAATTCATGAAAAAAAGTAACAATTATAACACAACCTAAAATGGTCTATATCTGCCTGCAACTACTCACTTTGCTCCAAACTTAGTCACACAATTCAAAAGTGGATCAAACGAACCTGGCAGTTAGCTGAATTAAATGCACCCAAACGCCCCATGACATACCATGACTGAATAACCTGTCACATACACAAGCCATATTGCGTTATTTAATCTTCATACCTAGTAAAAAGGTGCATAAATTGGGTGGCCGGTTTATATATAGTAAAATGAAACAATGAACTACAATCATCTTCTCAATTTGGGTATGGTGGAAGAGGAAACAAATCAACAAATATAAAAGACTGAAAACACGTTTTCACTAAAAAGCTAGTAAAAAGGTGTGGAAACATACACTGCCAATCAGGTCAACATCCCGATCAGAAGGTGGTCCATATAACTTGAACCATATATTTGAACCAACAGGACTGAAGCTGTCAATCACAAATTAAAACAACAACCATTTTCAGGTAAATTAAGTGACATTTCAAAAGGATTATAAATACTATATATAGACGTCATTCATATATGCATTTGTCTACATTCATCGGATAAATATCTCTTTTTATGAAATCATCTATCAACATAGTCAATTGGAAGCTTCACAAAAGTGATCGAAGAGTAAATATAAGAGATATGGCAAGTTAATTACTCTCTAAAGGTGACTTTAAAAGCAACAACCGAACCCGTTTTAGCCTTGTGAAAATCCCTCCCCTTTTTCCGGATCCTATCTTCTACCTGTAGAATTATACATTTGTAGACTCATTACAGATTTTTAAACAGAACATAATCCAAATAAGAAGTAAATAAAAAGGAATCGAACATAAAAATAAAATCAAATAGCAAAATATGTTATACAAACATTAATTAGAACAATTGAATAACAATAACATATAATCTGTTACCTTCTGTCTCATCTGCTCAGGCTTCCCAATGCTATCACCCAAAACATTTCTCAGTTCAATATCATTTTTAGCTGCATCTTCTAAGACCCTACAACCACAACAAAACATATGCAAATTCAAAACCCTTTTACTACAATAGTTATTTATTTATTTATTTTTATTATATCATTACATTAAAATGTACCAGAAACTAAAATAAAAATAGAAGAAGCTTGAAACTGCAAAAAGTCAATGAATGATTCGGTGCTGATGCAAGATGCACACAAAATTGTGCATCATGTTGAAGTAAAAAACCATGCTTCATACAGTACTTGTTAGCGCCACAATTCTTTTATTTGGAAAGGTTTCGTATGCTAACACGTGTCATGATACCTATTATTTAATCGAGATGCATATTTCATTTTGGGGGAATTGTTTGAAATAACCTCTCAAATTAAGTAGTACTATTAAGTAAGTATGTAATCATATATCATAGATAAGAAACTTACTGTGAAGTATATACACTAAAATGACTAAAACTAATTTGCATTCTCAATTTGTATAGAAAATAGAAGATTACTTAGCCCAAGAAGGATAATTATGAAGGCGATCATATTCACGTTTTCTTTTTTCTTCTCTAACTTTGAGCAACCTCCGTCCTCTAGCGCTCGTACCAGAACCTCTGACGTCATCATCTACCGAAACACCGTCGTTGGTACCGGAATTCTGTGCACATACGGTGGTAATTGGCGTTCTTCCGTAAACAGGAACGAATTTAGGGCATAAATGTAAAATTTCTTGATTGAATGAAATTGAAGAACAGCGATTGAAGGCACTGCACATGTGCATGTTTTTAATTTTGAGCAATTTGTGTATCAAATCAGTTGAATTTATAACTGTTATGGTAGTTTGAGGATAAGCTGAAGTTTAGGGTTTTTGTAGGGGGTTTATGGTATCAACAAAACAAATTGTTGTTACATTTAATCCCTAGAGTTTTAATATTTTTCATAAACAGTCAGTCCATCAACCAACTGTCGAATGAACCTAAATGAGTAAATGGTCTAACGTAAGGCTTATTTGTTTATCGTGTATATTGTTGTTGTTATGTTATCATCGATGAATGGTCTCAGAAAATGTAAGCTTATGTTATGTTCATCAATAAATGGTCTCAGAAAACGTGCATTTATATTGTTTATCGTCTATATTGTTATCTTATGAGTAAATGGTATCAGAAAACATAACACTATGTTGTTTATCTATATTGTTTATCTTCTATATTGTTATGTTATTGATGTATTTCTGTATGCAGATTTAAAAATCCTAAAAACATGTACTTCATTCATCTCATTTCAAGTGTCTACATTACTATTTTAAAATGTTCTATTTTAAGCATTCTTGTATTTCAACCAATTAACATAGATTATTAAAGATAACATATTTTATTGGTGGAGAATGAAGTTTGTGAGATTTTTTTACTGCACAAAAAGTAAGTTGACATTTATAATTAGGAATAACAATGGATCAGATATGGATGAGTTTCATATCCACATCCATATCATTTTAGATTTTTTTATCCATATCTATATCAATTTAATTTAAATCATCTATTCATATTCACATCCGCCAGATTAAGCGGATTAATAGATATTCATCCATATCCATATAAAATTCTTATATTTTGCCCAATCGTAAGTGTTGTTCTAGTTTGTATAGTCAAATTGATTATTACCAATCGCTTATACAATCGGAAATCATAATTTTACTAATTTGTACAATTAAAAGTCAATAGATGACTTATTAAAATTTATAAGCATTGGTTGTATGTTCATTGCACACTTTGAAAGTTACATGAGATTACATTGAAACTCTTTTTTTATTTTTATTTTTGAAAAGCAATAGAGTTTCATTTCATTTAAAACACAGTAAGTACAAAGGCCATAATGAAGGCCTCAAAACCACACAAACATATGCTACAATCTACACAATTACAAATAAAATGGATGTTGAGAATGCATCCAATTTAAGCGTAAAAACTAAGTGATGCACGACTTCGGATTCGATAGCCACATTAACCAATCAATTGTTGTTCCTTTTATCCTTTTTGAAATCCACTCGTATGACTTAACTTGAATTTCGTTAAGCGCCGTTGGACCGTTCCACTCTTTGTTTTTAAAAATTGATTGATTCCGGTTTCTCCAAATGAGGAATTATATATTGTAACAACCCAAACCATACCGCGTATAAAACCCCGTTAAATTTCATGACAAAAAAAAAAAATTTGCTGACTGATCCATTTGCGCGGCGCGCCGACAGGTTGCGCGGCGCGCAGAACCTGTCTGGCAGCCCGCTGTCCCGTTTTACTTAAAATGCCAAAATGTTTGACCCGTTCCCGACGTTTTTAGCCAAAACGCTTTTAACCATGAATTCATACATATAAAACTAACACGTTTAATTAATAAAATTAAGTTTACGAAGCGGGTCCCACATCGACCCATTTTACCACCTTAAGTACCAAAATACAATTTTCGACTTTAAGACTTTAATACAACACAAAGCCGAGCATGGCGATCGGGGATACGCTACCCAATCCTAAACGATCCAAAAGCAAGTCTCTAAAGCAAGCTATGAAAGTCTTCTAGTCCTCGCACTTACCCGAGCCACCGTCCGCATGAAATCTATAAAAATAATCAACAACGAGAGGGTAAGCTAGTGCTTAGTGAATGATAATATACTACATACATATATATGTATAAAATGAATACGCCACACAAAACAAATACCGCATACCGAAGCATCCAAGTATAAAGCGTCTACACTAAGCATACCGTACGATCTAAGCAACGAGCTAAAGATACAACACAAAAGATAGTCCATCAACGACAAAGTAAACATCGCCAAATAGCTACACCCGGAGGGTTAGCTACAACACAACAACACATTAATATATATATATAACAATATAAACGAACAAGGTTAACCCCTTAACCTCAAACACACGAACATTGGCCGAACAACCCGAGCCTTGTGAATTCGCACAACCCGAAATTCACTTCTCAACCATAAGATGACCGAACAACCCGAGTCATCATGAATCCGCACTACCCGAGATTCATTACCTCCAATAAGGTGACCGAACAACCCGAGTCACCATGAATCCGCACTACCCGAGATTCATTTCACAATACTAAAACCCACGGTCACGGGATTATAAAATCCACCACACAACCATATCAACCCTTCGCCATTAGGGTTATAACAACCAAATCACAACCAAGTGTGATAACGTGCACACAAACGTGTACTTCGCCAAAGATGGTCAACCAAGACGCACAAACGTGCCAATTGGACTCATACACAAGTCCTTCAAATCCACCTATATGTGAAGTGAGCTCTATAACCGAGAATCACCTCACCCGACCCGCACCCATCCTACACATACATATGCATATAGGATATTATCACTCACCTTGAAGTCTTGAAGAAAGCTTCCAAGTAAACCGCAACTCGCCGATGGAAAATACCTATTCCATTATCACAAATACCACAACACAATTAGATTGGATTCACAAATTAACCCAATTCGTCACTTAGTGCCATTTCGACCCAAATGCACTTCCAAGCACAAACCGTACCCAAACTAACCAATAATCACTAACACAAGTGAGAATGGTCCTAATATGCCAATTAAACCCGAACTCAAGTGTTAAACACGTGTCATACCCATTTTGACACTTAAACCCAAATTTTGACCCATAAAGGTCAAAATCTCATCCTTTACAAGTTTTGCCACCAAAACACATTTAACTCGGTCTTATACTTCAACTTAATCCATTTTAAGTTTATAAACCTCATTAATTCGCCAATCGGGTCATAGTCACCACCAAACCCTAATTTGACTCAAAGTCAAAGTTAGTCAACCAAACAACCTCCAATGGGTTCCAATACTTCCATAATCACTAATCCAAGTGATTAAACTCATAATCAAAGCCTAATCAAGGCCAAACCGCCAACCAACCCAAAACCCACCAACAATAACTATAAGATCCGATTACTAGCTTCACTTAACCCATTTCATCACTTAAAAGGGTTTTACAACTAATTAACTCAAAACCCTAACTTGAATATCAAATTAAATAAATGAAATTCGGAGTTTGAGCTTACCAATACTATCACCGCGTAGCCGAGAACGAAAGGAACAACTTTAAAACCCGAGCTTTTGCGAGAAATCCACTCCTACTTCCCCAATCAAGCTCTCTCTCTCTAAACTCCCTTCTCTCTCTCT
This sequence comes from Rutidosis leptorrhynchoides, assembly GCF_046630445.1. NCBI lineage: Eukaryota > Viridiplantae > Streptophyta > Magnoliopsida > Asterales > Asteraceae > Rutidosis > Rutidosis leptorrhynchoides. The sequence goes on from NC_092336.1 coordinate 225,565,575, forward strand.
AGATGTAAGTGTGTGAGTGAAAGAGGTGAAAATGAAGATAAGATTGCCCATGGATCAGTTTTGTGGCTCAAAACCCGGCCACCAAGTGAAATACCCATTTTACCCTTTTTAAAACACTTAAAAGAAAAAGGGGTCTGCCAGCTCGATTCTGCGCGGCGTGCACCAGGACCGCGCGGCGCGCAACATGCCTGTTCCAGCTTCTTTTGCTTTTTAACTAATACAAATAGCCAATGCAACCAGAACTCGAATGTTATAAGTACATAAGTATGTAATATAAATATTTGGGTCTTACATATATTTTCGGGGAAACTAAAACTAAAGATAAGATAAATGTGCATAATGAAATGAACCAATGAATTATATATTTTCGAAGAAACTAAAACCAAAGATATATATATTTAATGAAATAGTACCATATAATTGATATCGTAATATATTTATATATTTAATTATTTCGGGTAAACACGGGTTCATTAATGGATAACAAATTTTCATTCATATTTGATCCACTAATCTCATCATCCATATTTATAGCTATCGGGTCGAATGTTAGGTCACCCGTATCCGTTTTTAGTAGATCAAGGATAATAGATACTTCATCCGTCTTAGTTCAATAGTCTTGGGTTGTCTTTTTTCATAACTTTGACAGTAAATAGCTTGTTTGTGTTATAAAATACTTGATGAAAGTTATACTATATAAAAGCATATATAAAACTTAATTTATTCATTTAACTATTTTTCATCAGGAAAAAGAAATATTTAAAGTCAGGAAAAAAAATTAACCGATCACTGTTAAATTGAAATTGAGATGAGTAACAAAATGATGTATACACATTCTAAATAATACTCCGTAGATAGCCACATTCTAAGTAGCAAGGTTTATATAGTTAACAAGCAGAGTAATAGATAGCCACATTCTTGGTGCCCGTCCCAACCCAACTTCAATTATATGGATTTCTTGGATTCCAAAGAAAGTTAACTTGTTCGTTTGGAAGTTAAATCTGGACCGGCTATCGACTTGCTCCAATCTACTCTCAAAAGGTATAATTCTAGACACTTATAGTTGCCCATTTTGTCAGGCTCACCTAGAAAAAGTGGAACACTTAATTCACCATATTTCGATATACATTGCCAATTTGGAGGACATTTTAAAGTTGGTGGTCTAATTCCGACCCTGTACCTGTTGGAGTTGCGAATGTACTCAGTTCGGAAAATCAAAACTTAGGTTCCAGCACGCTTAATCGGATTTATTTGGCTACTCGTTACGTGTTGTTGTGGCTTATACGGAAGGGATTATCACTAAAATGCCCATTTTTTCTCACCTATTTGACTCAGAGCCCATAATTTTTTTTTTTTTTTTTAAAATTTGCCCGCGCAAGACGTAAGGACGCAAGGTGCTCTTTGCGACCTTGCTCCCCGGTGGACGCAAGGACGCAAGGTGCCTCTTGTTCTCTTGCTTTCCGGGGACGCAAGGACGCAAGGTGCCTCTTGCTCCTACCTGATGTCATAATCAATGTTTTTTTCCAGACATTTCATCAAACACGTTGCGTGCATATCTTTGTTTTGCTCTAAAAGAAAAAGTATTTTCTTCATCGCAATATAATTATTCATTATTTCAATTGGAAATGTTTCACCATTAATCACTTTCAGTTTCTATTATTGGGGGAATATATAAATGAACAATATTAATCAGCAAATTTGAAATGTGCATATATAATTTTAACTAATTAATTAAATCGTGAAAAGAGAAGTATAATTAAAGGGGTTGCATGTTTGGTATGATGGCCCGAACAAACCTACAACGGCCACGAAATATTTACGGTACCAATTCTTGCTTTCAGTTACCATAAAGATTCCGTTTGTCATCACAAATAAAGGGTTTTACATAATCATTTTGCTGATTTTTTAGAGCAAAACAAAGATATGCACGTAAGGTGTTAGATGAAATGTCTGAAAGAAAACACTGATTATGACATCAGGGAGGAGCAAGACGCACCTTCCGTCCTTGCGTCCCCGGGAAGCAAGGTCGCAAGAGGCACCTTGCGTCCTTGCGTCCCCGAGAAGCAAGGGAGCAAGAGACACCTTGCGTCCTTGTGTCCACCGGGGAGCAAGGTCGCAAAGAGCACCTTGCGTCCTTGCGTCTTGCTCGGGCAAATTATCAAATTTTTATTTTTATGGACTCCGAGTCAAATATGGGAGAAAAAATGGGCATTTTAGTGATAATTCCTATATGGAAGTGGAGCAATAGATTAGTTCATGCAAAGCAAGAAAAAAAGGAGAGTACTCCTAAACGAGGACATCATGTCAAGTTTGCGGGTTTCGACACATGGCTATCCAACAAAAGTTCGAAGATCACGGGTGAGTTTGAGGTGTGGAAATCTAACCCGAAAGGCACGGTGACAGCAACTAAAAAACCAAGTGGTTTGAAGGAGTTATTGATTTTCAAAGAATGTAATTGTATTTGTAGTTCAAATTCCTGATGTAATTTGCTTGCGCCTTTCGCAGCTCATAGGTTTTGTTTGGCTTTGAAGGCTAGATGTAGACATGTAGGTTTTGTTTCGTATCTCGATGTGTTGTTTTGTTGGTGTTGTCATCGTATTCTCTTGTGTTTTGTTTCGGGTCAATTTTTCGTGCGTGTTGTTGATGTTGGTTTCATGTCGTGTAGGATGTTATGTTATTTTTCTAGGTCATTTTTCTTGAGGTGTTCGTATATTGTCTAACTTTTCGGTAATTTTTTTTTTTATAAATCCATGTCTTTAGAGAATATAAAAAGAAAACACCCATTTGATCTACGCATGATACCGTTATTAATTTCTAATAATCATGTATCACCGAAGTTTCAACGACCCTTAGTTTTGCTTTTAAACTTAATAAAACAAAATTTCGTCAAGGACTTTCGTAGCGTGGCAATTACCTTTGTTTGGTAATCATGCTCTATGATTCTAACCAAATAAGTTTATTGATATACTAAAGCATAAACAGTAAAAACGGAACAAACGGAAAATCAATAGATTTTATGCATCTATTTGGTTCGGTTTACACAAAATAAATACCCTAGGATTTAGCAAAACTTTTGATGTTTACTGTAATTCCAATATCTTACATTTTAATCATTCAAAGTCACCATTTTTTTACTTTAATACCAATTCCAAATTCCAATTGCCAAATCTCAGCCAAAACAAACACACCTTCAAAATCCCATTCCAATTTCCAAGTTCCAGCCAAAATAAACACACGCTTGAATATCCAATTTCCAAATTCCAGCCAAAATAAACACACCCTTGAATATCTCTCTACTACATACATTATATCATGCATGAAAAGCTTCTATTAGTTTACTTTAAAAGTCTATGCAACATCTTGAATATCTTCTATTATGTTCCAAATCGAACAATCACAGTCGCGTGATACCATATGCAGTAATTCTTGCTTCAACATAAACAATGGTTAAACTCTTCAAGTGTCTAAATATATAATATTATGCCTTGCCAAAACCAGGACTGACCAGGACTGAGCCCTAAAGATAGTTTAACCTAAATACTTATGGTTTGTTTTTGCTCATCGCTGCCATGATTCCTTAAAATTACGTGTTCTGTCGTGAATACTTAAAAATTTTCCTACATGAACTGCCTGAAAATAATACAAAGATTACATGTCAAACATAACCAAAATTTTCTGCATATTGTGATTATGACAAAATAAAATTAATCGTCGGTAACTACAAGCTACAAGAGACCATCAGCGTTCATTTAGAACACATCTAATCTCAGCAGTCAGAATGAATAAGTTGTGTAGAAACTGCAAACTGGTTGGTGGCACAACAGGATCATGTTTCATCATCAAGCTGCTTTGACCTTTCGTGATGGTGGACGACGGAAAAGACTGATTAGATCGTCAACACCCTGTTGAGAGATATCATGTGCAATTTTTATAATATGAAAATAAAGATTCCTATTACTTTTAGAAATTCAAATCAATAAGAGTATGAAAAGAACGTTCAGAAGGTAGAAATGGCAATGAATGTAGTGGGTTATTATACGAGTCAAAACGGGTAATTAAAAATTCTTTACTATTTTCAAAGATAATCAAAAGTCTGAAATTAGTAATAAAATGTTTTTAAAGATTTCATCCATTAAAGTCTGAAGATACAATCAATGACTTCCGTGATCCGATTGATCAATTTCCTTCAAATTTAAATGTTTGACCCGTTAGGCTGTTGGCCCAAATAGCCCAATTCATATGTGGATCACAATTTCTACATATACCCACAGGTTTAGGTAATGAGAGGATCATACCCTGGTAGTTATTACGAGGAAACTGAAAAGTGTAATCAAGTATGAGCCAAGAACAAGTAGCAAGAGCAAGTCAAATGTTACACTTGCAACCTGTGATGCATTCAAAATGATTTTCCTGTTAGCTTTAAAAAAGTTTGTTCACTATAAATAAATTCAACAAAGTTGACAAATTATCACTATCATGGAAATGAACAAATATAATAGTGGGGGATTAAATTCACCTGATAAATCTGCAATTTATTAACCGTGGAATCATAAAAGGTGAACATCCCATCAATCACGTCATGTTGCAAATTCACTTCCACAACATGATCTGCTAATTCCTGCGATTAACAAATATAAAAAAAATTGAAATAAGTGGATTTCACTTTATTTTTTAGCAACACCAAAAAATCAATAAAACGTCATGGTTAATACCTTTTTCAATGACATGATGAGTGCATCGTCCTTAGAAAGAAAAGGTGCCACACGAGGTGTTCTTGACAAAAGGTAAAGCCAAGATCCAATGTAAGAAGGATTGACCGCCAAACTACTGTTATCTGCAAATATATTGACTTTCTTCCCCTCCTGACCGTATATATGCCTCTGCATGTACCAGTAGTAGTTATATCAATTTCACACTTTTAAAAAAATTTATTTTTACTAGTTCTTATTACATGCTGAGAAATATTTACTCTAACATGCATACATGTCATAAAATTAATACTTCTATTTGCTGAAAAAAATTCGGAGAGAATGTAACAATAATAACTATCACTTTATTTAAGAGTCTTACCGCCAAACTCTCAGCGACCAATTTTACACTCTGGGCAACTGCATTTTCGCTGACAAACTCTCTAATGACAAAGCAAAGAAATTAAACCAGAACATCAACAAAACAATATGTTTTATTAAATGATCTATGTAGATGATAAAACTGGCAATATCCATATATATATATATACCTGCTATCAGATAGACCTCCAGTATTTTCCAGTAAACCGGGTGCTACAGATAGTCCAGAAAGTGTGGCTGCAGTAACTCTTAACCTTGAAAACTGTTCATGCTCCCAGGCTACCTGCATGTAGTAGTAACCTTTAGCATAAAATTAAATGGCTTCCCATTGTAAAAGGCCGACTAGACACACATTTGACTTGATTGGATTCAAGACATACTTCAAATTTTTTAAGGCCGGTTTATTCAGCCAAATTTGTCCAAAAGTCCAACTTAGTCGGTCAAAGTCATTAATTAGTTCAAAGTCGGATTTATTTGGTCAAATGGAGTCAAAGTCAAGTTGGTCAACATCCGAATTGTCTCCGACTTGGCGAAAGTCCTTGCAAAACTAACTAGTCCCGAATAGCGACTTTTACAAGCTTGTGTATATTTTTGCAATTTATTATAATAATCAAATTTGTAGTATTTTAAGAATCGTAATCGTTTTTATTAATTAACTTACTCGGGGATTGGAAACATTTATTTTCTTGTGCTTTAGCCCAACTTTAAGGCCCAATTCTTCCGCTACATTGGATAAACCCTGCAACAAGAGCAATTAGGGTGGGAATCTGCTTTTGAATGACTTTATGGAACTCCAAAAATGATGTTGTTTACTATGTGGTTCCTATCTACTTACCTCAAAAATTTGCTTTACGTAAGCATTCTCTGGAGGTTTAGACACATGAACCCATAACCTGTTTTCGCCTGGGCTTTGAGTACCTAAAGTATTTAGGCAGATAGCATAATCAATACTTTCTCGTAGACGCTGATCAAAACTTCTAAGCCACTGCAAGGAATAAAAACATAATGATTGACCATCTTCGGAAAAAGAAATAAAACAAAATATATATGATGTAGATGTGGCAGATGGATTTTGGTACCAAGACAAAATAGGCCATTCTAGCACAGTCCAGTTCATGTTGCATTAACTCGTAATAGCTTTTTTTCGATATTATACATACACACACAGACATATATCTAATAATACTACGCCCCTATTAATCTCATAAATGAAAAATACTTTATATAGGGATGTTTTTATTCAAAGTTACTTCTTTGCAAATTTGTTATTGTCTGAACAAGGCTGATACTTTTGATTTTGGTCTACCATATATCCGATATCCTTTTCAAAATTTAGATATCTGGGCACCAATAATACACTGAATCTTCAATTACATAAGTCCAATATCCTTTTCAAAGTTGGATATTTGGGCACCAATCATATACTTGATCTTTAATTGCATTTATAATACTTTATGATTTAAAACTTGCATTAAAATGGAACTCACGGAGTGAGAGAAAAATAAAACCTCCATGTAACATTTAGTTATCTGCATACATGATAATTATAAAAGTTCATTTTATAAGTATTACATATCAACACAAAGTATATTCAGTGGATCAAAGAATTTATATTACTTATTTACTAAATTGTCAATAAAAAGTCTGTTCACGATTCAAAGGAACAAAATGATCAATTACTTAGGTATAACCAGTGGTTATATATCTATACTTATTTGTGAAGCATTTGGTATGGTATTTTACTCATTTTGAAAAGTTATATCTAAAACAATGAAAGAAAAAAAAAATATTATTTTAGTAGAAAAATTCAATTGCAAGCTTTGCGTAGGGCAACATGCTAGTATATACAAATGTATTTGATAGATATACATAACCAGTTGACCATTTTACCAAAATTACAAAAAAAATCTAATAATAACCTAAAACAATTAAGAATAGATTTGGGGCAACTTTCATCCCTTTGATTTGTTCAAGTCATTTTAACTATTTGAAAGTGCAACATGAATGAAGTCTACATAGAAAGATACACACCTTTTGAGTTCCGTTGTAGTTATAAGGCCCTCCGGATGTCAGCCCAAACAGTATATTATACCTTCCTCTCGTGTTTGGGTTGGAATATAAAATAGAAAATAATCTGGCAATCTCAAGAAGTGCCACAACACCACTGCCATTACTATCACTTCCAACCGATAATGCCTATAACAGATAATGAAAGACACAACTATGTAAAATGTAATGTAATTCTAAGTATAGAAAAGGGTAATCTGGTAAATTACCGGAGCTGCACCAAATGTATCATATGATGCTACGATAGCAATAGTTGGGAGTTGGTTTGAATCCCCGTCAGCTTTCAATCCAGGCAACCATCCCTGTGAATAGTTAACTCGGTATCAGAATATCTTGTCTAAATCATTTCAAAAAGCATGGACGAGCAAGACTAATAAACATTTTCTATTTCACACAGTTCTTAATCGCTACATCTGTTACGAATATGCCTGGCAAACGGGTCAGGTTGGGCCGGTTTGGGTAACGGTTCAAGATGGTTTTGGGTTGAAATGGGTCATAGGTCAAACGGGTCAAATTTTTTTTTTTTTTTTTTTTTTTTTTGATTAGCCTGGGTTTCCTCCTCGCTATGCTAGTCGACTATATCCCAGGGCGACTACCCGCTTTGCGGGCAGCCCGGAGTCATCGCGGGTGAACCTCCGTGGCCAAGATGGGGTTTTTAATTGCTTGCATGGATTTGAACCCATGATCCCCTTGTTAAAGGGGTAGGCCCAAAACCATCTTTTTTTGCATGGGTCAAACGGGTTAATTTTTTAAACGGGTCAAAATGGGTCAGGTTGGGTAACGGGTCGAAACGGGTCAGTTGGGTCAAATGGGTTACATCGCTTTTTTACATTTATTACATTATTTTAGTTATTATTATATATTATTTATTATATTATATATACATAAAAACTATTAATATACATAATAAATGATATAACCATGAATGCTTTGATAAATTTTTGACGGATGAAACTTTTTATGCTCGACCCATTTGACCCATTCACAAATCCCATTAGACCTATTTCTATTTATTGATCTTTGAGTATTGATACCCATTACACTTGTTCCTTCATTTTTTGTATAGGACTTAATAGGTTAGAGAGGAACCCATTTAGATCTTTTTTTAAGTTTTGATTTACATTGTTAGGCCTAATTTTTCTCAAGACCCAATTGACCCGAAAGCTAGACCCATTTGACCCGAATTTGAGTACATGGGTCTTAATTGTCAGGTATAGTTACGAAGCACATCTCATATATTCTCACAGACGTCTACAATCAACATTCAACATACATTAAGAAAGAATATCTAAAGAAAGGAAAAGAGAACATAATTGAAGGCCTCTAGGTGGACTGTGCATAGACACATTCATGACTTGAAATTTTGAAGGCAATCTGAACCAGGTTATATAAATCACCGATTGGGCTATAGTTTCAGTTTTTATCCACTTAAGTACAAAATTTAAGTTCTATCTAGTAGAAATCACACTGCCCCAATTACACGTAAAGATAACAGCTTATCAAATGCAGACAGGGAAAAACCTGGATGTTTGTAATTGTGGGAGATGCAAGTTTCTTAGGAGCTGCTGACGTGACAATAAGCTTGTATCTGCAATTAACTGGAACATTAATTTCCTGAATAAAATATGATTTAAAAGGAAAGTGTAAAGCTTTTAGTGGTGTTTCTATACTAAGATTAAATTTGCATGCTGATTGAATATATACTAACCCGCCTGTAGTTGCTGTTGCAGACTGACCAGCTACATCACTTTTCTTAATATCCGACAATACCTTTTGCAAATCTTCATCTTCAAAAGCAAAATACACAGGATACTGAAAATGAAAACTAAATTAATTAACACGAAAAAGGGGTGATACAGAGAAAAAATATGAAACACCACCATCTGACGTTTAAATTTAATATTTTAACTTTCAGGTCTCATAGTTGCACATCAGATTTTTGTTAGAAAAACAGTCAATTGTAAATGCACAAAGATATATAGTGGTTATTGCACATATATTGTGTGTTCACTCACTTGAATAGTAGCACGTATTAGCTTCTTTTCTAAATCCGCCAATGTATCTTTTAAATTCTCCTTACCAACATATAAACAATCAGTTGGAGTGATCTCCGGATTGAAAAATTGAGGAAGTAGAAGTAGTAGTCCTCCTAAAGGCTTTCCGCTTTCGATATATTCTGCCATATGGTCAACAATAGTTAAAAGACGAAATCAGATTGTTACAGAAGCAATAACAAAAATGAGAAACCTTTTATCTCAAAATACAAGGGATGGGCTCACACGAATGCATCTAAATGATCAACAGAGCTATTATCGGCCAATATGATACGACAAGCAAAATAACAAATACATTCCTCTTCTGATTATTTTTTCTCCATATATCTAGTAGTCACATTCCCTCTTTTCCATATCTAACTTACCAAACTATTTTATTTCAATACGCTTCAAATTTAGTAAACATATTATGAGCTGGAAATAACAACTCTATATCACTAACTTTTCTAACATACACAAAGCCCAACACTTTCCATATTTACTTAAGTGTATCCAAATTCCAACTCCAAATATAGTAATAAAAAAGACAGCATAAACTGTGTAAACGTATCGTAAACATCTCAGTAATTTCTGCATCAATCAAATGCTTCTCGGAAGCTTATTACTTTGCATTTAATTATATATGACCTATCAGATTTGAACCCCATAAAGAAGACCAATACCAATCAAAGCCATAATCAAATAAGAAGCTAAAAGTGTGAGAAGTAACCTGATTTACAACTTCTATGAATTAACTCACATATGTAACTATGTAAGGCTTACGGTTGACATTTACATAAGTAGTATATCATTTTAGTTCTTACGCTTCTTACCTATATTGCACTTCTTATTAGATCCTAAAACCCCAATAAAAAACACCGTTATTGATTTCATCTTATTCAAATTCAATCAACTGTGACACTCTAAGTCTACTCAATTCGATCAAACAAGATATATAAAGATTAACATCGACGATAAACAGCGTTCACAATGACAGAAACTAGTTCATTTGCTTTTGGTTTAATATGGTATCGATAGCAATAGCTGTTTTTCCAGTTTGTCGGTCCCCAATTATAAGTTCTCGTTGACCACGGCCTATAGGAACCAGGCTATCTACCGCTTTTAACCCAGTTTGCATAGGCTCGTGCACAGATTTACGTTCAATAATCCCAGGAATCACTTACAACTTCCATGAATCTGTCCAAATACGGAAGGTCGTGAGTCAATGTCACCGAAGTAATGGTTTGATTGTTTCTCACGTAGCTTCACGCTAGATCTATGTCCCCCGATCTACAAGACATATATCAGATTCATTCTTTTCAAACTCAATGAAGTCCAACAATCAAAGCCTACTCCATTCTATCAAACTACATAAAGATATACTCACATCGGTAATAAAACACAATTAAATATCAACTGATCATACTCTCTACTCTCTAGATTTGAAGACTAAGCTTAAAGAACAATCATCGAATACTTAACCGCATACAGACAAAACTGTAAACTAATAGTTACTACATACATTTATAAAAATCACCAACTCAGTAAACCTAACATCCACCACCTCTCAATCAAATACACTAGCATCGATTATAAACACAGTTAATCAAAATACTCTATCAGATGCAAATGAAATCACTAGATTTACCATATTCAAATTCAAAAAACCTACAATCCAGCTCTCAATCAATGCTTTAGCATCGATTATGAAGAGATGTAATCAAAGTACTCTAGCATATGAATGAAACCATTAAATTCACCTTATTCAAACTCAATAAACCCTAGAATCCAGCTCAATCAATACTATAGCATCAATCATAAATAGAAGTAATCATAATTCAAAACAGTTTAACAGATGCAAATGGATTTTGTTCAGTTCACCTTATTCAAATTCAAGAAACCTAAAATGAAGCTCTCAATCAATAGAACAGCCTAAAATCCAGCTCTCAACCAATACAGCAGCATCGATCATAAATAGTCAAAATACTATAGTAGATGCGAATTAAATAATTGAATTTACGTTATTCAAGCTAGATAAACCTAAATTCCAGGTCTCAGTTAATATAATAGCATCAATCACAAACAAAGGTATCAAAATACTTCAACAGATGTAAATGAAATCAAAAGTTTTCTGTTTACCTCGAACGAAAGTTTCATTCAATTCACGTAAAGGAAGTATAACAACAGTACGCGAGAGATCAGAACCAGGAGCAAATAAAGAAGAAACAGCGTGATGATTAAGTGACGAAACACGAGATCCGTACGGAGCTCCGGCGAGATCGTACTGAATAAGGCGGTAAACGTCAACGACGGTAGAAGCATCGCAGAGTTCAACACAAGCGACTAAAATGAATACAATTGTAATGACGGAGTACATTGATTCGAGCATGAGTCGTCGCTTATTTGGTGCTGCAATCACGGGATTCTCCATTGATGAAATTAAGGAGAGAGATGTGGAGTTTGGATGTTTGTGTGAGTTGTGTGTGAACTAGGGTTTAATAGTTTGATTAAAAGAAAATTATTAATATTAATATTTATTAATAATTAATAATTAATAATTAATAATAATAATAATAATAATAATAATAATAATAATAATAATAATAATAATAATAATAATAATAATTAATAATAATAATAATAATAATAATAATAATAATAATAATAATAATAATAATAATAATAATAATAATAATAATAATAATAATAATAATCGGCCTTATGGAAATCACAGCAGGGTATTCACACCTCTGCTCGGCTAAGGGCAGTCCCTATTTTGGGGTTGGATCAGACGATGAACGCAAAGATTTACCGATGTGTGTTGTGCTACCGGTTAGGTGTTCCATTGTTCTCTATCTCGACGGCATGCTCTGCCTGTTCAAGGGTTTTTACTGGGGATCTTTTCGGGGATCACGCGGTGTCTTGTGCTGGTATGGTGGGTATTAAGCATCGACATAATGTTGTTCGGGATTCCCTTGTTGATGTTTGTTATTGATATGGGATTTCAGCGAGAAAGGAGGTTGACATTGGATTGTCTGGAGGGAACGACAGGGCCCTCAGACCTGCAGATGTGTTACTTTATTCCTGGGATTGTGGTCGCGATGTTTGTGTTGACTTGACAGGGTCTTCTCCTTTGACACAGTCTGGGCTTTCTGACTTTGTCCCTGGACGTGCTGTGGTTGATGCGGCTCGTCGGAAGTGGGTCAAGTACGAATCTAGCTGTCAGGCGATTGGTTATGGTTTCATTCCTTTCTCATTTTCTTCCCTTGGGAAATTAGAGAAGGAGGCTGTTTCTTTGCTAAAGCGAGTTCAGAAGAGTTCGATGGCGCAAGATATTGGTGCCGGTGCTGCTAATCATATTTTTACTATGATAGGTTTTGCTATTGCTAGAGGTGTGGGGGCTCAGATTGTCTCTAGGCTTCCCACTAATTTTTTATAAGTTTAAAACTTTTAAGTTTATTATTATTATTATAATAATAATAATAATAATAATAATAATAATAATAATAATAATCATAATAATAATAATAATAATAATAATAATAATAATAATCTATCTATTATAGTGGTTTCTATTAAAATTCCAAAATGATTATGTCATAAAAAAACTATTTCTCTTTATATAAAAAAATAAAAAATAAAAAGAAAAATTTTGAGATGGAGTTAGTGATGTCATTAATAAAAATTAATATAATTGTATTAATCTCAATCTCGAATTACATTCAACACTCGATTACATTACATTCAAGGAATTTAAAATCTACATCAGAAGCTCTAGGGTTTCCTACCACATATCCAGTGGCGGATCCAAAAAAGTTACTTACCGGGGGCAAAATTTTTATCATAAAAATAACAAAATTACTAAATAGCTCAAAAGAACACGGTGGGCCAAAATAAAATGAAAAACGATCTTTTTTCATAGAAGTCAAAGTGTTGGTCAATGTTTAAATGTTGATCCACGTTAGAAATGTTGATAAGTTAACTTGTGTTCGATGAGATACAAGATATAAAACTTTAAAATTTGAGGTCATTATGAAATTTAAAATGTTCATCAATGTATTTTTTGTAATTTTCTAAGACTCGACTCGTATATATATTTTTGTGCTCTACTTATATATTTGAACCCATTTGCAATTGTCGTTGTTATATTGGAGGTTAGCACAACCAGGGGCGGATCTATTAAGGTGCAAACGGGGTCACCCGCCCCCAATGAACTTGAAACTTTTAGGGTATATGTTTTAGTGAGTTTAGTGTGATTAAATGTAAATTCGTTATTTGACCCCACTACTCTTGTTGTTAAACTCATTAATCAAGCTTTTATAAAAGAAAAAGGAGAAATAATGAAGTGCAGATCGTATTTTATGGAAGTAATTTTGAATATAAAAGGCTTTTTGGAAGTAATTGAGTTGCACGGAAATTTTGGGGGAGATGACATTATGGCCCCACTTTCTTTCTTATATTTGATTTTTCTTTGAAGTCCTTTCTTTTGTCTAAACTTTTAATTTCGCCCATGAACTTACAATTTTCACTTTGACCTGATTTCATCTTATAATTTGATTTACCCATAATGAAAATTGTAAATCAAATTATGGGTAAATCAAATTAAAATATCAAATTATAAGATGAAATCATGTCAAAGTGAAAATTGTAAGTTCATGGGCGAAATTAAAAGTTTAGACAAAAGAAAGGACTTCAAAGAAAATATCAAATATAAGAAAGGAAGTGGGGCCATAATGTCATCTCCCCCAAAATTTCCCTGCAACTCAATTACTTCCAAAAACCCTTTTATATTCAAAATTACTTCCATGAAATACGATATGCACTTCATTATTTCTCATTTTTCTTTTATAAAAGCTTGATTAATGAGTTTAACAACAAGAGTAGTGGGGTCAAATAACGAATTTACATTTAATCACACTAAACTCACTAAAACATATACCCTAAAAGTTTCAAGTTCATTGGGGGCGGGTGACCCCACCTTAATAGATCCGCCCTTGGTTGTGCTAACCTCCAATATAACAACGACAATTGCAAATGGGTTCAAATATATAAGTAGAGCACAAAAATATATATACGAGGCGAGTCTTAGAAAATTACAAAAAATACATTGATGAACATTTTAAATTTCATAATGACCTCAAATTTTAAAGTTTTATATCTTGTATCTCATCGAACACAAGTTAACTTATCAACATTTCTAACGTGGATCAACATTTAAACATTGACCAACACTTTGACTTCTATGAAAAAAAGATAGTTTTTCATTTTATTTTGGCCCATCGTGTTCTTTTGAGCTATTTAGTAATTTTGTTATTTTTATGATAAAAATTTTGCCCCCGGTAAGTAACTTTTCTGGATCCGCCACTGGACATTACCATATTTGATAATGAATTTTATAAAAATTCTAATAGATTTTAGCTTTTATGAAAAATCTTATTTTAATAAATAAAAAAAAAACTTCGTTTGCCTAAAAGAACTTAAAGTTTTAAACAGAAGGACAAGCTAAAAGCTAATAGAAGTAAACATTTGAGAAAAAAACTCAAATTTTTTTTTTGTCATTTTACACTTTATTTTAACATTTTCAGTTACTGTGCTAAACACCTAGATACATATAAAAAGATAACCGGTATGTTTGGCGCGAAGCTTTTAGGTATTTTTTTAGCTTTTATGAAAAATCTCTTATTTAACTAAAAACTTTGTTTGGTTAAAGAAGCTTAAAGCTTTTAGACAAAGAAAAAAAAAGCTAAAAGCTACTAGAACTAGCGTTTAGCTTTTTAATATTTATTTAAAAAATTCAGATACTCTACCATGCATCAATATATATCTGAAAAAACTAACAGCTAAAAGCTACCACCTACAAGCTAAAACCTACCAGCTACCGACTAGTTTGCCAAACATACCTACAATATAATCAATATTCAATATACGTGATATATAACAGTAGTATACAATCAGTAGATGTAATCAAAACAACAACAGATATAAAAGCTTCCACGTATTAGCTACAAGCTTAAAGCTAAAGCTAAAGCGAAAATTATAAGCTAAAAGTTAAAAGTTATTAGCTACAAACTATAAATATTAGCTACTAGCTACCAGCTAAAAGCTACAAGCTACTAGCTAATTTTGCCAAACATAACCTAGGAGTTAGAGAGAATTAGGCATAATAATCTTTTCACTCTTTTCACTTATCTCTTAAAAAAACTCAGCAATACTAAAATTCTTTTAGTCATAGAGCGCCACATTTTATTCATACGATATGTATATTGATCAAGCAAAAATTAGTTCAAGGGGTTCGATTCATGCAAGATCAACAATAAAGGGAGATTTAAGGGTTCCTTGAGTTTAACTCACCGGTCCGGAGTACCGTGAATAACCCTCATACGAGATGATGATCTCCGAAAGGGTTGTTAAACATAACCCACCATCATTCGGGTTTGCCGGAACTGATGGCTCAAGGGCGGTGCTAGGATTTATGTTATAGCCACATTACCTGAAACCGTAAAGGGTGTTAAAGTGCTATTCCGGTTGCGCAGGTTAGCCGGTGTGCTAAGAATAATGCAATTGAGAGTGATTTTTGGTGAAGTGGAAGTTATTCCCAATTGTGTATTTTCAGCTCAAGTTACGTCTATTTATATGTGTGAGCTTTTGTCCCTTAGTGCCACATAGGGACAAAAAGACATGTTAGTGCCACGTTGCTTTGTCTTTGTCTTTTTATTCCGTAAAGCTGTAAAAAGTGTTGCCATTATTTTAGTGATGCTCCCTTTATACCTTGTTGTCCTTTTCTAATCGTTATGCAATGTCAGGATTTGTACCATCCTACCGCAGGTGTCCATTCTGCTTTAGTGTCGTCATAGTACACTTCTGTCCTTGCGTGCATGCTTTGGATGGCGCCATATTTAGACTGCTCGACCGACGTCGAAAGCATCGCATTATGTCATAATCAATCGTGTGTGAGCAAGCGCATTAACACCTTTTTGTGCAATTATTATGGGGTGATGCGCACCATTCTGATGTTGCGCAATGGATGTTGATATCGGCCAAAAAGTAGCGTTTTTACACCCTTTATTGAGCCCTTAAACCATAAAGTTCCAAACTTTATCGCCAAAATAATCACTTTGTTGGTTAATTTGGTAGATTTAGTAATTACAAAGGCTATGTTTCAAGAATCACTAAGAACGGATGAAAAACGAGAAAAAACGAGCAAAACCGACTAAGACGATTAACTCACGTTTAAATAACTTATTTTATAATTTTTGGAAAAGTTTAATTACTTAATCTCATGTTGTAGGATATTCAATTACGAAGGCGTGGGCGCAAGAATCGTCATAAACGGAGCTAAAACGAAGATTCTAGAGCGAAAACGGTGAAAGACAAGTTACGATCCAGCAAACGGCTTGCCAAACCCCTTGCCAAACGGCTTGCCTAGCTTGCAAACGGCTTGCCAAACCCCTTGCCAAACGGCTTTCCTGGCTTGTAAACGGCTTGCCAAACCCCTTGCCAAACGGCCTGCCAGCCGTTTGCCAGAAAAAACCCCTTGCCAAACGGCTTGCCAAACGGCCTGCCAAGCTGTAACTACCCGGATTTTTCCGATCGTTTATACATATGAGATTAATATTTACATAAGTTAAACATTACCAACATGATAAGCAATCTAAATTGTTGAGTCTTGTGTTTTTGAAAAGAGTTTTACACAACGTTTGACCGTCCAATTTGACCGATGATATCACGAACTATATAATATACGATAATTATACGATTGTGTACATATACATATTTATACATATTTAACATGATCTAAGGATGGTTTAACATATCATTGTGTACTAATAACAATGAGTTATAAGTATGCTTTGAGACTACTAACTTAAGTTTTCAAAACGATAACTATACGTAACATTCTTTGACATATATACTTATAACCTATAATGCTTATACAAGTATCGTATAAATACGTATTTAATCACTTTTAAAGGGCTTAAATACATAAAACAATATAAGTATATTCACAAAAGATAGTTATATTTGAATTCTCGTTCCGTTTCCTCAAGATTTCTACACGTATACCTAGGGTATATGTACCCGTATTATACGCAGCTTCTAGATGTATTTACTATTGATAAATACCAATTATTAGACCTCAATTATCTGCTCTTAGCAGCCTTTATTAGTCAACAACATGTGGGATCAAGTAAGAAGACTTATGAGCTAAAAATCAAAACTTAAAATCTATATATATACATACATATACACGTTTTCATATACATACATATACTTCCATATCAACTTTATTTCAAGATAAATGATCTTATAAACTCTCTCATCTTCAACCTTCAAGTGTTCTTCAAGGTCTTCATAAGTTTCTAGCTTCATAATCAAGGTAAAACTATGCTTAAACTTTGATTCAATTCATGTAAGTTAACTATCCTAATATGCCAATTAAACCCGAACTCAAGTGTTAAACACGTGTCATACCCATTTTGACACTTAAACCCAAATTTTGACCCATAAAGGTCAAAATCTCATCCTTTACAAGTTTTGCCACCAAAACACATTTAACTCGGTCTTATACTTCAACTTAATCCATTTTAAGTTTATAAACCTCATTAATTCGCCAATCGGGTCATAGTCACCACCAAACCCTAATTTGACTCAAAGTCAAAGTTAGTCAACCAAACAACCTCCAATGGGTTCCAATACTTCCATAATCACTAATCCAAGTGATTAAACTCATAATCAAAGCCTAATCAAGGCCAAACCGCCAACCAACCCAAAACCCACCAACAATAACTATAAGATCCGATTACTAGCTTCACTTAACCCATTTCATCACTTAAAAGGGTTTTACAACTAATTAACTCAAAACCCTAACTTGAATATCAAATTAAATAAATGAAATTCGGAGTTTGAGCTTACCAATACTATCACCGCGTAGCCGAGAACGAAAGGAACAACTTTAAAACCCGAGCTTTTGCGAGAAATCCACTCCTACTTCCCCAATCAAGCTCTCTCTCTCTAAACTCCCTTCTCTCTCTCTAGATGTAAGTGTGTGAGTGAAAGAGGTGAAAATGAAGATAAGATTGCCCATGGATCAGTTTTGTGGCTCAAAACCCGGCCACCAAGTGAAATACCCATTTTACCCTTTTTAAAACACTTAAAAGAAAAAGGGGTCTGCCAGCTCGATTCTGCGCGGCGTGCACCAGGACCGCGCGGCGCGCAACATGCCTGTTCCAGCTTCTTTTGCTTTTTAACTAATACAAATAGCCAATGCAACCAGAACTCGAATGTTATAAGTACATAAGTATGTAATATAAATATTTGGGTCTTACATATATTTTCGGGGAAACTAAAACTAAAGATAAGATAAATGTGCATAATGAAATGAACCAATGAATTATATATTTTCGAAGAAACTAAAACCAAAGATATATATATTTAATGAAATAGTACCATATAATTGATATCGTAATATATTTATATATTTAATTATTTCGGGTAAACACGGGTTCATTAATGGATAACAAATTTTCATTCATATTTGATCCACTAATCTCATCATCCATATTTATAGCTATCGGGTCGAATGTTAGGTCACCCGTATCCGTTTTTAGTAGATCAAGGATAATAGATACTTCATCCGTCTTAGTTCAATAGTCTTGGGTTGTCTTTTTTCATAACTTTGACAGTAAATAGCTTGTTTGTGTTATAAAATACTTGATGAAAGTTATACTATATAAAAGCATATATAAAACTTAATTTATTCATTTAACTATTTTTCATCAGGAAAAAGAAATATTTAAAGTCAGGAAAAAAAATTAACCGATCACTATTAAATTGAAATTGAGATGAGTAACAAAATGATGTATACACATTCTAAATAATACTCCGTAGATAGCCACATTCTAAGTAGCAAGGTTTATATAGTTAACAAGCAGAGTAATAGATAGCCACATTCTTGGTGCCCGTCCCAACCCAACTTCAATTATATGGATTTCTTGGATTCCAAAGAAAGTTAACTTGTTCGTTTGGAAGTTAAATCTGGACCGGCTATCGACTTGCTCCAATCTACTCTCAAAAGGTATAATTCTAGACACTTATAGTTGCCCATTTTGTCAGGCTCACCTAGAAAAAGTGGAACACTTAATTCACCATATTTCGATATACATTGCCAATTTGGAGGACATTTTAAAGTTGGTGGTCTAATTCCGACCCTGTACCTGTTGGAGTTGCGAATGTACTCAGTTCGGAAAATCAAAACTTAGGTTCCAGCACGCTTAATCGGATTTATTTGGCTACTCGTTACGTGTTGTTGTGGCTTATACGGAAGGGATTATCACTAAAATGCCCATTTTTTCTCACCTATTTGACTCAGAGCCCATAATTTTTTATTTTTTTTTAAAAATTTGCCCGCGCAAGACGTAAGGACGCAAGGTGCTCTTTGCGACCTTGCTCCCCGGTGGACGCAAGGACGCAAGGTGCCTCTTGTTCTCTTGCTTTCCGGGGACGCAAGGACGCAAGGTGCCTCTTGCTCCTACCTGATGTCATAATCAATGTTTTTTTCCAGACATTTCATCAAACACGTTGCGTGCATATCTTTGTTTTGCTCTAAAAGAAAAAGTATTTTCTTCATCGCAATATAATTATTCATTATTTCAATTGGAAATGTTTCACCATTAATCACTTTCAGTTTCTATTATTGGGGGAATATATAAATGAACAATATTAATCAGCAAATTTGAAATGTGCATATATAATTTTAACTAATTAATTAAATCGTGAAAAGAGAAGTATAATTAAAGGGGTTGCATGTTTGGTATGATGGCCCGAACAAACCTACAACGGCCACGAAATATTTACGGTACCAATTCTTGCTTTCAGTTACCATAAAGATTCCGTTTGTCATCACAAATAAAGGGTTTTACATAATCATTTTGCTGATTTTTTAGAGCAAAACAAAGATATGCACGTAAGGTGTTAGATGAAATGTCTGAAAGAAAACACTGATTATGACATCAGGGAGGAGCAAGACGCACCTTCCGTCCTTGCGTCCCCGGGAAGCAAGGTCGCAAGAGGCACCTTGCGTCCTTGCGTCCCCGAGAAGCAAGGGAGCAAGAGACACCTTGCGTCCTTGTGTCCACCGGGGAGCAAGGTCGCAAAGAGCACCTTGCGTCCTTGCGTCTTGCTCGGGCAAATTATCAAATTTTTATTTTTATGGACTCCGAGTCAAATATGGGAGAAAAAATGGGCATTTTAGTGATAATTCCTATATGGAAGTGGAGCAATAGATTAGTTCATGCAAAGCAAGAAAAAAAGGAGAGTACTCCTAAACGAGGACATCATGTCAAGTTTGCGGGTTTCGACACATGGCTATCCAACAAAAGTTCGAAGATCACGGGTGAGTTTGAGGTGTGGAAATCTAACCCGAAAGGCACGGTGACAGCAACTAAAAAACCAAGTGGTTTGAAGGAGTTATTGATTTTCAAAGAATGTAATTGTATTTGTAGTTCAAATTCCTGATGTAATTTGCTTGCGCCTTTCGCAGCTCATAGGTTTTGTTTGGCTTTGAAGGCTAGATGTAGACATGTAGGTTTTGTTTCGTATCTCGATGTGTTGTTTTGTTGGTGTTGTCATCGTATTCTCTTGTGTTTTGTTTCGGGTCAATTTTTCGTGCGTGTTATTGATGTTGGTTTCATGTCGTGTAGGATGTTATGTTATTTTTCTAGGTCATTTTTCTTGAGGTGTTCGTATATTGTCTAACTTTTCGGTAATTTTTTTTTTTATAAATCCATGTCTTTAGAGAATATAAAAAGAAAACACCCATTTGATCTACGCATGATACCGTTATTAATTTCTAATAATCATGTATCACCGAAGTTTCAACGACCCTTAGTTTTGCTTTTAAACTTAATAAAACAAAATTTCGTCAAGGACTTTCGTAGCGTGGCAATTACCTTTGTTTGGTAATCATGCTCTATGATTCTAACCAAATAAGTTTATTGATATACTAAAGCATAAACAGTAAAAACGGAACAAACGGAAAATCAATAGATTTTATGCATCTATTTGGTTCGGTTTACACAAAATAAATACCCTAGGATTTAGCAAAACTTTTGATGTTTACTGTAATTCCAATATCTTACATTTTAATCATTCAAAGTCACCATTTTTTTACTTTAATACCAATTCCAAATTCCAATTGCCAAATCTCAGCCAAAACAAACACACCTTCAAAATCCCATTCCAATTTCCAAGTTCCAGCCAAAATAAACACACGCTTGAATATCCAATTTCCAAATTCCAGCCAAAATAAACACACCCTTGAATATCTCTCTACTACATACATTATATCATGCATGAAAAGCTTCTATTAGTTTACTTTAAAAGTCTATGCAACATCTTGAATATCTTCTATTATGTTCCAAATCGAACAATCACAGTCGCGTGATACCATATGCAGTAATTCTTGCTTCAACATAAACAATGGTTAAACTCTTCAAGTGTCTAAATATATAATATTATGCCTTGCCAAAACCAGGACTGACCAGGACTGAGCCCTAAAGATAGTTTAACCTAAATACTTATGGTTTGTTTTTGCTCATCGCTGCCATGATTCCTTAAAATTACGTGTTCTGTCGTGAATACTTAAAAATTTTCCTACATGAACTGCCTGAAAATAATACAAAGATTACATGTCAAACATAACCAAAATTTTCTGCATATTGTGATTATGACAAAATAAAATTAATCGTCGGTAACTACAAGCTACAAGAGACCATCAGCGTTCATTTAGAACACATCTAATCTCAGCAGTCAGAATGAATAAGTTGTGCAGAAACTGCAAACTGGTTGGTGGCACAACAGGATCATGTTTCATCATCAAGCTGCTTTGACCTTTCGTGATGGTGGACGACGGAAAAGACTGATTAGATCGTCAACACCCTGTTGAGAGATATCATGTGCAATTTTTATAATATGAAAATAAAGATTCCTATTACTTTTAGAAATTCAAATCAATAAGAGTATGAAAAGAACGTTCAGAAGGTAGAAATGGCAATGAATGTAGTGGGTTATTATACGAGTCAAAACGGGTAATTAAAAATTCTTTACTATTTTCAAAGATAATCAAAAGTCTGAAATTAGTAATAAAATGTTTTTAAAGATTTCATCCATTAAAGTCTGAAGATACAATCAATGACTTCCGTGATCCGATTGATCAATTTCCTTCAAATTTAAATGTTTGACCCGTTAGGCTGTTGGCCCAAATAGCCCAATTCATATGTGGATCACAATTTCTACATATACCCACAGGTTTAGGTAATGAGAGGATCATACCCTGGTAGTTATTACGAGGAAACTGAAAAGTGTAATCAAGTATGAGCCAAGAACAAGTAGCAAGAGCAAGTCAAATGTTACACTTGCAACCTGTGATGCATTCAAAATGATTTTCCTGTTAGCTTTAAAAAAGTTTGTTCACTATAAATAAATTCAACAAAGTTGACAAATTATCACTATCATGGAAATGAACAAATATAATAGTGGGGGATTAAATTCACCTGATAAATCTGCAATTTATTAACCGTGGAATCATAAAAGGTGAACATCCCATCAATCACGTCATGTTGCAAATTCACTTCCACAACATGATCTGCTAATTCCTGCGATTAACAAATATAAAAAAAATTGAAATAAGTGGATTTCACTTTATTTTTTAGCAACACCAAAAAATCAATAAAACGTCATGGTTAATACCTTTTTCAATGACATGATGAGTGCATCGTCCTTAGAAAGAAAAGGTGCCACACGAGGTGTTCTTGACAAAAGGTAAAGCCAAGATCCAATGTAAGAAGGATTGACCGCCAAACTACTGTTATCTGCAAATATATTGACTTTCTTCCCCTCCTGACCGTATATATGCCTCTGCATGTACCAGTAGTAGTTATATCAATTTCACACTTTTAAAAAAATTTATTTTTACTAGTTCTTATTACATGCTGAGAAATATTTACTCTAACATGCATACATGTCATAAAATTAATACTTCTATTTGCTGAAAAAAATTCGGAGAGAATGTAACAATAATAACTATCACTTTATTTAAGAGTCTTACCGCCAAACTCTCAGCGACCAATTTTACACTCTGGGCAACTGCATTTTCGCTGACAAACTCTCTAATGACAAAGCAAAGAAATTAAACCAGAACATCAACAAAACAATATGTTTTATTAAATGATCTATGTAGATGATAAAACTGGCAATATCCATATATATATATATACCTGCTATCAGATAGACCTCCAGTATTTTCCAGTAAACCGGGTGCTACAGATAGTCCAGAAAGTGTGGCTGCAGTAACTCTTAACCTTGAAAACTGTTCATGCTCCCAGGCTACCTGCATGTAGTAGTAACCTTTAGCATAAAATTAAATGGCTTCCCATTGTAAAAGGCCGACTAGACACACATTTGACTTGATTGGATTCAAGACATACTTCAAATTTTTTAAGGCCGGTTTATTCAGCCAAATTTGTCCAAAAGTCCAACTTAGTCGGTCAAAGTCATTAATTAGTTCAAAGTCGGATTTATTTGGTCAAATGGAGTCAAAGTCAAGTTGGTCAACATCCGAATTGTCTCCGACTTGGCGAAAGTCCTTGCAAAACTAACTAGTCCCGAATAGCGACTTTTACAAGCTTGTGTATATTTTTGCAATTTATTATAATAATCAAATTTGTAGTATTTTAAGAATCGTAATCGTTTTTATTAATTAACTTACTCGGGGATTGGAAACATTTATTTTCTTGTGCTTTAGCCCAACTTTAAGGCCCAATTCTTCCGCTACATTGGATAAACCCTGCAACAAGAGCAATTAGGGTGGGAATCTGCTTTTGAATGACTTTATGGAACTCCAAAAATGATGTTGTTTACTATGTGGTTCCTATCTACTTACCTCAAAAATTTGCTTTACGTAAGCATTCTCTGGAGGTTTAGACACATGAACCCATAACCTGTTTTCGCCTGGGCTTTGAGTACCTAAAGTATTTAGGCAGATAGCATAATCAATACTTTCTCGTAGACGCTGATCAAAACTTCTAAGCCACTGCAAGGAATAAAAACATAATGATTGACCATCTTCGGAAAAAGAAATAAAACAAAATATATATGATGTAGATGTGGCAGATGGATTTTGGTACCAAGACAAAATAGGCCATTCTAGCACAGTCCAGTTCATGTTGCATTAACTCGTAATAGCTTTTTTTCGATATTATACATACACACACAGACATATATCTAATAATACTACGCCCCTATTAATCTCATAAATGAAAAATACTTTATATAGGGATGTTTTTATTCAAAGTTACTTCTTTGCAAATTTGTTATTGTCTGAACAAGGCTGATACTTTTGATTTTGGTCTACCATATATCCGATATCCTTTTCAAAATTTAGATATCTGGGCACCAATAATACACTGAATCTTCAATTACATAAGTCCAATATCCTTTTCAAAGTTGGATATTTGGGCACCAATCATATACTTGATCTTTAATTGCATTTATAATACTTTATGATTTAAAACTTGCATTAAAATGGAACTCACGGAGTGAGAGAAAAATAAAACCTCCATGTAACATTTAGTTATCTGCATACATGATAATTATAAAAGTTCATTTTATAAGTATTACATATCAACACACAGTATATTCAGTGGATCAAAGAATTTATATTACTTATTTACTAAATTGTCAATAAAAAGTCTGTTCACGATTCAAAGGAACAAAATGATCAATTACTTAGGTATAACCAGTGGTTATATATCTATACTTATTTGTGAAGCATTTGGTATGGTATTTTACTCATTTTGAAAAGTTATATCTAAAACAATGAAAGAAAAAAAAAATATTATTTTAGTAGAAAAATTCAATTGCAAGCTTTGCGTAGGGCAACATGCTAGTATATACAAATGTATTTGATAGATATACATAACCAGTTGACCATTTTACCAAAATTACAAAAAAAATCTAATAATAACCTAAAACAATTAAGAATAGATTTGGGGCAACTTTCATCCCTTTGATTTGTTCAAGTCATTTTAACTATTTGAAAGTGCAACATGAATGAAGTCTACATAGAAAGATACACACCTTTTGAGTTCCGTTGTAGTTATAAGGCCCTCCGGATGTCAGCCCAAACAGTATATTATACCTTCCTCTCGTGTTTGGGTTGGAATATAAAATAGAAAATAATCTGGCAATCTCAAGAAGTGCCACAACACCACTGCCATT